>NW_027513743.1:116538-144557 GCF_048772815.1 Callospermophilus lateralis
CTGCTACTGTAGACGAATGCTTCAAACTCGAAGAACAAAATTTCGTGAGCCAAGTGGGATTTGTGTACTGATCATTACCACCAAGTATCATCAAGATTGGGTGAAAAAATATTTGCTCGTGTTTCGGAAACTTGTAATTTCTTAGAAGCTTGGCAACCACTCTCAATGAAAGTGCTTTTCCACAGTCTGTGCCTAGGGCTACTTGAAGAGGAAACAAACCATAGAGACAAAACTGAGAACTCCTTTATTTTGTCAAGTTTCAAAGAGCTACTACTATCCATGTTGGATTTAGAGTTCCAAATTCATCTATCTATATAGGCGAGAACAGAGAGAAACCTAAATATAAAAACGGCTACTCTAAACGAACGCTTCAACCTAGAAGAACAAAATTTGGTGAGCCAAGTGGGATTTGTGTACTGATCATTACCACTTGGTATCATCAAGATTGGGTGAAAAAATATTTGCTGGTGTTTCAGAAACTTGTAATTTCTTAGAAATTGGCAACCACGTTCCGTGAAAGTGCTTTTCCACAGTCTGTGCCTAGGGCTACTTGAAGAGGAAACAAACCATAGAGACAAAATTGAGAAAACCTTTATTTTGTCAAGTTCCAAAGAGCTACTACAAACCATGTTGGATTTAGTGTTCCATATTCATCTATCTATATATGAGAGAACAGAGTGAAACCTAAATATAAAAACTGCTACTGTAGACGAACGCTTCAACCTAGAAGAACAAAATTTGGTGAGCCAAGTGGGATTTGTGTACTGATCATTACCACCAAGTATCATCAAGATTGGGTGAAAAAATATTTGCTGGTATTTCGGAAACTCGTTATTTCTTAGAAGCTTGGCAACCCCACTAAATGAAAGTGCTTTTCCACATTCTCTGCCTAGGGCTACTTGAAGAGGAAACAAACCATAGAGAGAAAACTGAGAACTCCTTTATTTTGTCAAGTTTCAAAGAGCTACTACTATCCATGTTGGATTTAGAGTTCCAAATTCATCTATCTATATAGGAGAGAACAGAGAGAAACGTAAATATAAAACTGCTACTGTAAACGAACGCTTCAACCTAGAAGAACAAAATTTGGTGAGCCAAGTGGGATTTGTGTACTGATCATTACCACCTAGTATCATCAAGATTGGGTGAAAAAATATTTGCTGGTGTTTCGGAAACTTGTAATTTCTTAGAAATTGGCAACCACGCTCAGTGAAAGTGCTTTTCCACAGTCTGTGCCTAAAGCTACTTGAAGAGGAAACAAACCATAGAGACAAAATTGAGGAAAACCTTTATTTTGTCAAGTTCCAAAGAGCTACTAAAAACCATGTTGGATTTAGTGTTCCAAATTTATCTATCTATATATGAGAGAACAGAGTGAAACCTAAATATAAAAACTGCTACTGTAGACGAACGCTTCAACCTAGAAGAAACAAAATTTGGTGAGCCAAGTGGGATTTTGTACTGATCATGACCACCAAGTATCATCAAGATTGGGTGAGAAAATATTTGCTGGTATTTCGGAAACTCGTTATTTCTTAGAAGCATGGCAACCCCTCTCAATGAAAGTGCTTTTCCACATTCTGTGCCTAGGGCTACTTGAAGAGGAAACAAACCATAGAGAGAAAACTGAGAACTCGTTTATTTTGTCAAGTTTCAAAGAGCTACTATAAACCCTGTTGGATTTAGAGTTCCTAATTCATCTATCTATATATGAGAGAACAGAGAGAAACCTAAATATAAAAACTGCTACTGTAGACGAACGCTTCAACCTAGAAGAACAAAATTTGGTGAGCCAAGTGGGATTTGTGTACTGATCATGACCACCAAGTATCATCAAGATTGGGTGAAAAAACATTTGCTGGTATTTCGGAAACTCGTTATTTCTTAGAAGCATGGCAACCCCTCTCAGTGAAAGTGCTTTTCCACAGTGTGTGCCTAGGGCTACTTGAAGAGGACACAAACCATAGAGACAAAACTGAGAAAACCTTTATTTTGTCAAGTTTCAAACAGCTACTACAAACCATGTTGGAATTAGAGTTCCAAATTCATCTATCTATACAGGAGATAACAGAGGGAAACCTAAATATAAAAACTGCTACTGTAGACGAACGCTTCAACCTAGAAGAACAAAATTTGGTGAGCCAAGTGGGATTTGTGTACTGATCATTACCACCAAGTATCATCAAGATTGGGTGAAAAAATATTTGCTGGTATTTCGGAAACTCGTTATTTCTTAGAAGCTTGGCAACCCCACTAAATGAAAGTGCTTTTCCACATTGTCTGCCTAGGGCTACTTGAAGAGGAAACAAACCATAGAGAGAAAACTGAGAACTCCTTTATTTTGTCAAGTTTCAAAGAGCTACTATAAACCCTGTTGGATTTAGAGTTCCTAATTCATCTATCTATATATGAGAGAACAGAGTGAAACCTAAATATAAAAACTGTTACTGTAGACGAACGCTTCAACCTAGAAGAACAAAATTTGGTGAGCCAAGTGGGATCTCTATACTGATCATTACCACCAAGTATCATCAAGATGGGTTGAAAAAAGTTTTGCTGGTATTTCGGAAACTCGTTATTTCTTAGAAGCTTGGCAACACCTCTCAATGAAAGTGCTTTTCCACAGTCTGCGCATAGGGCTACTTGAAGAGGAAACAAACCATAGAGACAAAACGGAGAACTCCTTTATTTTTTCAAGTTTCAAAGAGCTACTAGAATCCATGTTGGATTTAGAGTTCCAAATACATCTATCTATATGGGAGAGAACAGATAGAAACCTAAATATAAAAACAGCTACTGTAGACGAACGCTTCAACCTAGAAGAACAAAATTTGGTGAGCCTAGTGGGATTGGTGTACTGATCATTACCACCAAGTATCATCAAGATTGGGTGAAAAAATATTGCTGGTATTTCGGAAACTTGTAATTTCTTAGAAGCCTGGCAACCACTCTCAATGAAAGTGCTTTTCCACAGTCTGTGCCTAGGGCTACTTGAAGAGGAAACAAAACATAGAAACAAAACTGAGAACTCCTTTATTTTGTCAAGTTTCAAAGAGCTACTACAAACCATGTTGGATTTAGAGTTCCAAATTCATATATCTATATATGAGAGAACAGAGTGAAACCTAAATATAAAAACTGCGACTGTAGACAAACGCTTCAACCTAGAAGAACAAAATTTGGTGAGCCAAGTGGGATTTTTGTACTGATCAAGACCACCAAGTATCATCAAGATTGGGTGAAAAAATATTTGCTGATATTTCGGAATCTCGTTATTTCTTAGAAGCTTGGCAACCCATCTCAATGAAAGTGCTTTCCACAGTCTGTGCCTACGGCTACTTGAAGAGGAAACAAAACATAGAGACAAAACCTAAGAACTCCTTTATTTTGTCAAGTTTCAAAGAGCTACTACAAACCATGTTGGATTTAGAGTTCCAAATTCATATATCTATATAGGAGAGAACAGAGGGAAACCTAAATATAAAAAGTGCTACTGTAGATGAAAGCTTCAAACTAGAAGAACAAAATTTGGTGAACCAAGTGGGATTTCTGTACTGATCATTACCAACAAGTATCATCAAGATTGGGTGAAAAAATATTTGCTGGTATTTCGGAAACTCGTTATTTCTTAGAAGCATGGCAACCCCTCTCAGTGAAAGTGTTTTTCCACAGTGTGTGCCTAGGGCTACTTGAAGAGGACACAAACCATAGAGACAAAACTGAGAAAAACTTTATTTTGTCAAGTTTCAAAGAGCTACTACAAACCATGTTGGATTTAGTGTTCCAAATTCATCTATCTATATATGAGAGAACAGAGTGAAACCTAAATATAAAAACTGCTACTGTAGACGAACGCTTCAACCTAGAAGAACAAAATTTGGTGAGCCAAGTGTGATTTGTGTACTGATCATGACCACCAAGTATCATCAAGATTGGGTGAAAAAATATTTCCTGGTATTTCAGAAACTCGTTATTTCTTAGAAGCTTGGGAACCCCTCTCAATGAAAGTGCTTTTCCACAGTCTGTGCCTGGGCTACTTGAAGAGGAAACAAACCATAGCGACAAAACTGAGAACAACTTTATTTTGTCAAGTTTCAAACGGCTACTACAAACCATGTTGGATTTAGAGTTCCAAATTCATCTATCTATATAGGAGATAACAGAGGGAAACCTAAATATAAAAACTGCTACTGTAGACGAACGTTTCAACCTAGAAGAACAAAATTTGGTGAGCCAAGTGGGATTTGTGTACTGATCATTACCACCAAGTGTTATCAAGATTGGGTGAAAAAATATTGGCTGGTATTCGGAAAATCGTTATTTCGTAGAAGCTTGGCAACCCCACTCAATGAAAGTGCTTTCCACAGTCTGTGCCTAGGGCTACTTGAAGAGGAAACAAACCATAGAGACAAAACTGAGAACTCCTTTATTTTGTCAAGTTTCAAAGAGCTACTACAAATCATGTTGAATTTAGAGTTCCAAATTCATCTATCTATATAGGAGAGAAGAGAGGGAAACCTAAATATAAAAACTGCTACTGTAGATGAAAGCTTCAAACTCGAAGAACAAAATTTCGTGAGCCAAGTGGGATTTGTGTACTGATCATTACCACCAAGTATCATCAAGATTGGGTGAAAAAATATTTGCTGGTATTTCGGAAACTCGTAATTTCTTAGAAGCTTGGCAACCCCTCTCAATGAAAGTGCTTTTCCACAGTCTGTGCCTAGGGCTACTTGAAGAGGAAACAAACCATAGAGACAAATCTGAGAACTCCTTTATTTTGTCAAGTTTCAAAGGGCTACTACAAACCATGTTGGATTTAGAGTTCCAAATTCATCTATCTATATATGAGAGAACAGAGGGAAACCTAAATATAAGAACTGCTACTGTCGACGAACGCTTCAACCTAGAAGAAAAAAATTTTGTGAGCCAAGTGGGATTTGTGTACTGATCATTATCACCAAGTATCATCAAGATTGGGTGACAAAATATTTGCTGGTATTTCGGAAACTCGCTATTTCTTAGAAGCTTGGCAACCCATCTCAATGAAAGTGCTTTCCACAGTCTGTGCCTAGGGCTACTTGAAGAGGAAACAAACCATAGAGACAAAACTGTGAACTCCTTTATTTTGTCAAGTTTCAAAGAGCTACTACAAACCATGTTGGATTTATACTTCCAAATTCATCTATCTATATAGGAGAGAAAAGAGGGAAACCTAAATATAAAAACCGCTACTGTAGATGAACGCTTCAACCTAGAAGAACAAAATATGGTGAGCCAAGTGGGATATGTGTACTGATCATTACCACCAAGTATCATCAAGATTGGGTGAAAAAATATTTGCTGATATTTCGGAAACTCGTTATTTCTTAGAAGCATGGCAACCCCTCTCGATGAAAGTGCTTTTCCACAGTGTGTGCCTAGGGCTTCTAGAATAGGAAACAAACCATAGAGACAAAACTGAGAAAACCATTATTTTGACAACTTTCAAGAGCTACTACAAACCATGTTGGATTTAGAGTTCCAAATTCATCTATCTATATAGGAGAGAACAGAGGGAAACCTAAATATAAAAACTGCTACTGTAGACAAACGCTTCAACCTAGAAGAACAAAATTTGGTGAGCCAAGTGGGATTTGTGTACTGATCATTACCACCAAGTATCATCAAGATTGGGTGAAAAAATATTTGCTGGTATTTCGGAAATTCGTAATTTCTTAGAAGCTTGGCAACCCCTCTCAATGAAAGTGCTTTTCCACAGTCTGTGCTTAGGGCTACTTGAAGAGGAAACAAACCATAGAGACAAAACGGAGAACTCCTTTATTTTGTCAAGATTCAACGAGCTACTACAAACCATGTTGGATTTAGAGTTCCTAATTCATCTATCTATATATGAGAGAACAGAGTGAAACCTAAATATAAAAACGGCTACTGTAGACGAACGCTTCAACCTAGAAGAACAAAATTTGGTGAGCCAAGTGGGATCTCTGTACTGATCATTACCACCAAGTATCATCAAGATTGGTTGAAAAAATTTTTGCTGGTATTTCGGAAATTCATTATTTCTTAGAAGCTTTTCAACACCTCTCAATGAAAGTGCTTTTCCACAGTCTGTGCCTAGGGCTACTTGAAGTGGAAACAAAACATAGAAACAAATCTGAGAACTCCTTTATTTTGTCAAGTTTCAAAGAGCTACTGCAAACCATGTTGGATTTAGAGTTCCAAATTCATCTATCTATATAGGAGAGAACAGAGGGAAACCTAAATATAAAAACTGCTTCTGTAGACGAACTCTTCAACCTAGAAGAACAAAATTTGGTGAGCCAAGTGGGATTTGTTTACTGATCATTACCACCAGTATCATCAAGATTGGGTGAAAAAGTATTTGCTGGTATTTCGGAAACTCGTTATTTCTTAGAAGCTTGGCAACCCCTCTCAATGAAAGTGCTTTTCCACAGTGTTTGCCTAGGGCTACTTGAAGAGGAAACAATCCATAGGGAAAAAACTGAGAACTCCTTTATTTTGTCAAGTTTCAAAGAGCTACTACAAACCATGTTGGATTTAGAGTTCCAAATTCATCTATCTATACAGGAGAGAACAGAGGGAAACCTAAATATAAAAACTGCTATTGTAGACGAACGTTTCAACCTAGAAGAACAAAATTTGGTGAGCCAAGTGAGATTTGTGTACTGATCATTACCACCAAGTATCATCAAGATTGGGTTAAAAAATATTTGCTGGTATTTCGGAAACTTGTTATTTCTTATAAACTTGACAACCCATCTCAATGAAAGTGCTTTCCACCGTCTGTGAATAGGGCTACTTGAAGAAGTAAACAAACCATAGAGACAAACTGAGAACTCCTTTATTTTGTCAAGTTTCAAAGAGCTACTACAAACCATGTTGAATTTAGAGTTCCAAATTCATCTATCTATATATGAGAGAACAGAGTGAACCCTAAATATAAAAACTGCTACTGTCGATGAACGCTTCAACCTAGAAGAAAAAAATTTTGTGAGCCAAGTGGGACTTGTGTACTGATCATTACCAGCAAGTATCATCAAGTTTGGGTGAAAAAATATTTGCTGGTGTTTCAGAAACTCGTTATTTCTTAGAAGTTTGGCAACCCCTCTAAATGAAAGTGCTTTCCACAGTCTGTGCCTAGGGCTACTTGAAGAGGAAACAAACCATAGAGACAAAACTGAGAACTCCTTTATTTTGTCAAGTTTAAAAGAGCTACTACAAACCATGTTGAATTTAGAGTTCCAAATTCATCTATCTATATAGGATAGAACAGAGGGAAAACTAAATATAAAACTGCTACTGTAGACGAAAGCTTTAACCTAGAAGAACAAAATTTGGTGAGCCAAGTGGGATTTGTGTACTGATCATTACCACCAAGTATCATCAAGATTGGGTGAAAAAATATTTGCTGGTATTTCCTAAACTCGTTAATTCTTAGAAGCTTGGCAACCCATCGCAATGAAAGTGCTTTTCCACAGTCTGTGCCTAGGGCTACTTGAAGAGGAAACAAACCATAGAGACAAAACTGAGAACTCCTTTATTTTGTCAAGTTTCAAAGAGCTACTACAAACCATGTTGGATTTAGAGTTCCAAATTCATCTATCTATATAGGAGAGAACAGAGGGATACCTAAATATACAAACTGCTACTGTAGACGAACGCTTCAACCTAGAGGACAAAATTTGGTGAGCCAATTGGGATCTGTATACTGATCATTACCAGCAAGTATCATCAAGATTGGGTGAAAAAATATTTGCTGGTATTTCGGAAACTTGTAATCTTAGAAGCCTGGCAACCACTCTCAATGAAAGTGCTTTTCCACTGTCTGTGCCTAGGGCTACTTGAAGAGGAAACAAACCGTAGAGAGAAAACTCAGAACTCCTTTATTTTGTCATGTTTCAAAGAGCTACTACAAACCATGTTGGATTTAGAGTTCCAAATTCATCTATTTATATAGGAGAGAACAGAGTGAAACCTAAATATAAAAACTGCTACTGTCGACGAACGCTTCAACCTAGAAGAACAAAATTTGGTGAGCCAAGTGGGACTTGTGTACTGATCATTACCACCAAGTATTATCAAGATTGGGTGAAAAAATATTTGCTGGTATTTCGGAAACTCGTTATTTCTTAGAAGCTTAGCAACCGCTCTCAATGAAAGTGCTTTCCACAGTCTGTGAATAGAGCTACTTTAAGAGGAAACAAACCATAGAGACAAATCTGAGAACTCATTTATTTTGTCAAGTTTAAAAGAGCTACTACAAACCATGTTGAATTTAGAGTTGCAAATTCATCTATCTATATAGGAGAGAACAGAGGGAAACCTAAATATAAAAAATGCTACTGTAGACGAAAGCTTCAACCTAGAAGAACAAAATTTGGTGAGCCAAGTGGGTACTGTGTACTGATCATTACCACCAAGTATCATCAAGATTGGGTGAAAAAATATTTGCTGGTATTTCGAAAACTCGTAATTTCTTAGAAGCTTGGCAACCCCTCTTAATGAAAGTGCTTTTCCACAGTCTGTGCCTAGGGCTACTTGAAGAGGAAACAAACCATAGAGAGAAAACTCAGAACTCCTTTATTTTGTCAAGTTTCAAAGAGCTACTACAAACCATGTTGGATTTAGAGTTCCAAATTCATCTATCTATATATGAGAGAACAGAGTGAACCCTAAATATAAAAACTGCTACTGTCGATGAACGCTTCAACCTAGAAGAAAAAAATTTTGTGAGCCAAGTGGGACTTGTGTACTGATCATTACCACCAAGTATCATCAAGATTGGGTGAAAAAATATTTGCTGGTGTTTCGGAAACTCGTTATTTCTTAGAAGTTTGGCAACCCCTCTAAATGAAAGTGCTTTCCACAGTCTGTGCCTAGGGCTACTTGAAGAGGAAACAAACCATAGAGACAAAACTGAGAACTCCTTTATTTTGTCAAGTTTAAAAGAGCTACTACAAACCATGTTGAATTTAGAGTTCCAAATTCATCTATCTATATAGGAGAGAACAGAGGGAAAACTAAATATAAACCTGCTACTGTAGACGAAAGCTTTAACCTAGAAGAACAAAATTTGGTGAGCCAAGTGGGATTTGTGTACTGATCATTACCACTAAGTATCATCAAGATTGGGTGAAAAATTATTTGCTGGTATTTCCTAAACTCGTTAATTCTTAGAAGCTTGGCAACCCATCTCAATGAAAGTGCTTTTCCACAGTCTGTGCCTAGGGCTACTTGAAGAGGAAACAAACCATAGAGACAAAATTGAGAACTCCTTTATTTTGTCAAGTTTCAAAGAGCTACTACAAACCATGTTGAATTTAGAGTTGCAAATTCATCTATCTATATAGGAGAGAACAGAGGGAAACCTAAATATAAAAATGCTACTGTAGACGAAAGCTTCAACCTAGAAGAACAAAATTTGGTGAGCCAAGTGGGACTTGTGTACTGATCATTACCACCAAGTATTATCAAGATTGGGTGAAAAAATATTTGCTGGTATTTCGGAAACTCGTTATTTCTTAGAAGCTTAGCAACCGCTCTCAATGAAATTGCTTTCCACAGTCTGTGAATAGAGCTACTTTAAGAGGAAACAAACCATAGAGACAAATCTGAGAACTCCTTTATTTTGTCAAGTTTAAAAGAGCTACTACAAACCATGTTGAATTTAGAGTTGCAAATTCATCTATCTATATAGGAGAGAACAGAGGGAAACCTAAATATAAAAAATGCTACTGTAGACGAAAGCTTCAACCTAGAAGAACAAAATTTGGTGAGCCAAGTGGGTACTGTGTACTGATCATTACCACCAAGTATCATCAAGATTGGGTGAAAAAATATTTGCTGGTATTTCGAAAACTCGTAATTTCTTAGAAGCTTGGCAACCCCTCTTAATGAAAGTGCTTTTCCACAGTCTGTGCCTAGGGCTACTTGAAGAGGAAACAAACCATAGAGAGAAAACTCAGAACTCCTTTATTTTGTCAAGTTTCAAAGAGCTACTACAAACCATGTTGGATTTAGAGTTCCAAATTCATCTATCTATATATGAGAGAACAGAGTGAACCCTAAATATAAAAACTGCTACTGTCGATGAACGCTTCAACCTAGAAGAAAAAAATTTTGTGAGCCAAGTGGGACTTGTGTACTGATCATTACCACCAAGTATCATCAAGATTGGGTGAAAAAATATTTGCTGGTGTTTCGGAAACTCGTTATTTCTTAGAAGTTTGGCAACCCCTCTAAATGAAAGTGCTTTCCACAGTCTGTGCCTAGGGCTACTTGAAGAGGAAACAAACCATAGAGACAAAACTGAGAACTCCTTTATTTTGTCAAGTTTAAAAGAGCTACTACAAACCATGTTGAATTTAGAGTTCCAAATTCATCTATCTATATAGGAGAGAACAGAGGGAAAACTAAATATAAACCTGCTACTGTAGACGAAAACTTTAACCTAGAAGAACAAAATTTGGTGAGCCAAGTGGGATTTGTGTACTGATCATTACCACTAAGTATCATCAAGATTGGGTGAAAAATTATTTGCTGGTATTTCCTAAACTCGTTAATTCTTAGAAGCTTGGCAACCCATCTCAATGAAAGTGCTTTTCCACAGTCTGTGCCTAGGGCTACTTGAAGAGGAAACAAACCATAGAGACAAAATTGAGAACTCCTTTATTTTGTCAAGTTTCAAAGAGCTACTAAAAACCATGTTGAATTTAGAGTTGCAAATTCATCTATCTATATAGGAGAGAACAGAGGGAAACCTAAATATAAAAAATGCTACTGTAGACGAAAGCTTCAACCTAGAAGAACAAAATTTGGTGAGCCAAGTGGGACTTGTGTACTGATCATTACCACCAAGTATTATCAAGATTGGGTGAAAAAATATTTGCTGGTATTTTGGAAACTCGTTATTTCTTAGAAGCTTAGCAACCGCTCTCAATGAAAGTGCTTTCCACAGTCTGTGAATAGAGCTACTTGAAGAGGAAACAAACCATAGAGAGAAAACTCAGAACTCCTTTATTTTGTCAAGTTTCAAAGAGCTACTACAAACCAGGTTGGATTTAGAGTTCCAAATTCATCTATCTATATATGAGAGAACAGAGTGAACCCTAAATATAAAAACTGCTACTGTCGATGAACGCTTCAACCTAGAAGAAAAAAATTTTGTGAGCCAAGTGGGACTTGTGTACTGATCATTACCACCAAGTATCATCAAGATTGGGTGAAAAAATATTTGCTGGTGTTTCGGAAACTCGTTATTTCTTAGAAGTTTGGCAACCCCTCTAAATGAAAGTGCTTTTCACAGTCTGTGCCTAGGGCTACTTGAAGAGGAAACAAACCATAGAGACAAAACTGAGAACTCCTTTATTTTGTCAAGTTTAAAAGAGCTACTACAAACCATGTTGAATTTAGAGTTCCAAATTCATCTATCTATATAGGAGAGAAGAGAGGGAAAACTAAATATAAACCTGCTACTGTAGACGAAAGCTTTAACCTAGAAGAACAAAATTTGGTGAGCCAAGTGGGATTTGTGTACTGATCATTACCACTAAGTATCATCAAGATTGGGTGAAAAATTATTTGCTGGTATTTCCTAAACTCGTTAATTCTTAGAAGCTTGGCAACCCATCTCAATGAAAGTGCTTTTCCACAGTCTGTGCCTAGGGCTACTTGAAGAGGAAACAAACCATAGAGACAAAATTGAGAACTCCTTTATTTTGTCAAGTTTCAAAGAGCTACTACAAACCATGTTGAATTTAGAGTTGCAAATTCATATATCTATATAGGAGAGAACAGAGGGAAACCTAAATATAAAAAATGCTACTGTAGACGAAAGCTTCAACCTAGAAGAACAAAATTTGGTGAGCCAAGTGGGTACTGTGTACTGATCATTACCACCAAGTATCATCAAGTTTGGGTGAAAAAATATTTGCTGGTATTTCGGAAACTCGATATTTCTTAGAAGCTTGGCAACCCATCTCAATGAAAGTGCTTTTCCACAGTCTGTGCCTAGGGCTACTTGAAGAGGAAACAAAACATAAAGACAAAACTGAGAACTCCTTTATTTTGTCAAGTTTCAAAGAGCTACTACAAAGCATGTTGGATTTAGAGTTCCAATGTCATCTATCTATATAGGAGAGAACAAAGAGAAACCTAAATATACAAACTGCTACTGTAGACGAACGTTTCAACCTAGAAGAAGAAAATTTGGTGAGCCAAGTGGCATTTGTGTACTGATCATTACCACCAAGTATTATCAAGATTGGGTGAAAAAATATTTGCTGGTATTTCGGACACTCGTAATTTCTTAGAAGCTTGGCAACCCCTCTCAATGAAAGTGCTTTTCCACAGTCTGTGCCTAGGGCTACTTGAAGAGGAAACAAACAATAGAGACAAAACTGAGAACTTATTTATTTAGTCAACTTTCAAAGAGCTACTACAAACCATGTTGGATTTAGAGTTCCAAATTCATCTATCTATATAGGAGAGAACAGAGGGAAACCTAAATATAAAAACTGCTACTGTAGAAGAACGCTTCAACGTAGAAGAACAAAATTTGGTGAGCCAAGTGGGATTTGTGTACTGATCATTTCCACCAAGTATCATCAAGATTGGGTGAAAAGATATTTGCTGGTATTTCGGAAACTCGTTATTTCTTAGAAGCTTGGCAACCCATCTCAATGAAAGTGCTTTTCCACAGTTTGTGCCTAGGGATACTTGAAGTGGAGACAAACCATAAAGAAAAATCTGAGAACTCCTTTATTTTGTCAAGTTTCAAAGAGCTACTACAAACCATGTTGGATTTAGAGTTCCAAATTCCTCTATCTATATATGAGAAAAAGAGGGAAACCTAAATATAAAAACTGCTACTGTAGACGAACTCTTCAACGTAGAAGAACAAAATTTGGTAAGCCAAGTGGGATTTGTGTACTGATCATTACCACCAAGTATCATCAAGATTGGGTGAAAAAATATTTGCTTGTATTTCGGAAACTCGTTATTTTTTAGAAGCTTGGCAACCCCACTCAATGAAAGTTCTTTTCCACAGTCTGTGCCTAGGGCTACTTGAACAGGAAACAAACCATAGAGACAAATCTGAGAACTCCTTTATTTTGTCAAGTTTCAAAGAGCTACTACAAACCATGTTGAATTTAGAGTTCCAAATTCATCTATCTATATAGGAGAGAACAGAGGGAAACCTAAATATAAAAAATGCTACTGTAGACGAAAGCTTCAACCTAGAAGAACAAAATTTGGTGAGCCAAGTGGGATATGTGTACTGATCATTACCACCAAGTATCATCAAGTTTGGGTGAAAAAATATTTGCTACTATTTCGGAAACTCGATATTTCTTAGAAGCTTGGCAACCCATCTCAATGAAAGTGCTTTTCCACTGTCTGTTCCTAGGGCTACTTGAAGAGGAAACAAACCATAGAGACAAAACAGGGAAGTTCTTTATTTTGTCAAGTTTCAAAGAGCTACTACAAACCATGCTGGATTTAGAGTTCCAAATTCATCTATCTATGTAGGAGAGAAGAGAGGGGAATGAAATATAAAAACTGCTACTGTAGACGAATGCTTCATTCTAGAAGAACAAAATTTGGTGAGCCAAGTGAGATTTGGGTACTGATCATTACCACCAAGTATCATCAAGATTGGGTGAAAAAATATTTGCTGGTATTTCGGAAACTCGTAATTTCTTAGAAGCTTGGCAAACCCTCTCAGTGAAAGTGCTTTTCCACAGTCTGTGCCTAGGGCTACTTGAAGAGGAACCAAACCATAGAGACAAAACTGAGAACTCCTTTACTTTTTCAAGTTTCAAAGAGCTACTACAAACCATGTTGGATTTAGAGTTCCAAATTCATCTATCTATATAGGAGAGAACAGAGGGAAACCTAAATATACAAACTGCTACTGTAGACGAACGTTTCAACCTAGAAGAACAAAATTTGGTGAGCCAAGTATGATTTGTGTACTGATCATTACCACCAAGTATCATCAAGATTGGGTTAAAAAATATTTGCTTGTATTTCGGAAACTTGTTATTTCTTATAAACTTGACAACCCATCTCAATGAAAGTGCTTTCCACCGTCTGTGACTAGGGCTACTTGAAGAGGAACCAAACCATAGAGACAAAACTGAGAACTCCTTTATTTTGTCAAGTTTCAAAGAGCTACTACAAACCATGTTGAATTTAGAGTTCCAAATTCATCTATCAATATAGGAGAGAAAAGAGGGAAACCTAAATATAAAAACTGCTACTGTAGACGAAAGCTTCAAACTAGAAGAACAAAATTTCGTGAGCCAAGTGGGATTTGTGTACTGATCATTACCACCAAGTATCATCAAGATTGGGTGAAAAAATATTTGCTGGTATTTCGGAAACTCGTTATTTCTTAGAAGATTGGCAACCAATCTCAATGAAAGTGCTTTTCCACAGTCTGTGCCTAGGGCTACTTGGACAGGAAACAAACCATAGAGACAAATCTGAGAACTCCTTTATTTTGTCAAGTTTCAAAGACCTACTACAAACCATGTTGGATTTAGAGTTCCAAATTCATCTATTTATATAGGAGAGAACAGAGTGAAACCTAAATATAAAAACTGCTACTGTCGACGAACGCTTCAACATAGAAGAACAAAATTTGGTGAGCCAAGTGGGACTTGTGTACTGATCATTACCACCAAGTATTATCAGGTTGGGTGAAAAAATATTTGCTGGTATTTCGGAAACTCGTTATTTCTTAGAAGCTTGGCAACCCCTCTCAATGAAAGTGCTTTCCACAGTCTGTGAATAGAGCTACTTTAAGAGGAAACAAACCATAGAGACAAAACTGAGAACTCCTTTATTTTGTCAAGTTTAAAAGAGCTACTACAAACCATGTTGAATTTAGAGTTGCAAATTCATCTATCTATATAGGACAGAACAGAGGGAAACCTAAATATAAAAAATGCTACTGTAGACGAAAGCTTCAACCTAGAAGAACAAAATTTGGTGAGCCAAGTGGGATTTGTGTACTGATCATTACCACCACGTATCATCAAGTTTGGGTGAAAAAATATATGCTGGTATTTCGGAAACTCGATATTTCTTAGAAGCTTGGCAACCCATCTCAATGAAAGTGCTTTTCCACAGTCTGTTCCTAGGGCTACTTGAAAAGGAAACAAACCATAGAGACAAAACAGAGAAGTTCTTTATTTTGTCAAGTTTCAAAGAGCTACTACAAACCATGCTGGATTTCGAGTTCCAAATTCATCTATCTATATAGGAGAGAACAGAGGGAAACCTAAATATAAAAACTGCTACTGTAGACGAATGCTTCATCCTAGAAGAACAAAATTTGTTGAGCCAAGTGGGACTTGGGTACTGATCATTACCACCAAGTATCAACAAGATTGGGTGAAAAAATATTTGCTGGTATTTCGGAAACTCGTAATTTCTTAGAAGCTTGGCAAACGCTCTCAGTGAAAGTGCTTTTCCACAGTCTGTGCCTAGGGCTACTTGAAGAGGAACCAAACCATAGAGACAAAACTGAGAACTCCTTTATTTTGTCAAGTTTCAAAAAGCTACTACAAACCATGTTGGATTTAGAGTTCCAAATTCATCTATCTATATAGCAGAGAACAGAGTGAAACCTAAACATAAAAACTGCTACTGAAAACGTACGCTTCAACCGAGAAGAACAAAATTTGGTGAGCCAAGTGGGATTTGTGTACTGATCATTACCACCAAGTATCATCAAGATTGGGTGAAAAAATATTTGCTGGTATTCGGAAACTCGTTATTTCTTAGAAGCTTGGCAACCCATCTCAATGAAAGTGCTTTTCCACAGTCTGTGCCTACGGCTACTTGAAGAGGAAACAAACCATAGAGACAAAAGTGAGAACTCCTTTATTTTGTCATGTTTCAAAGAGCTACTACAAACCATGTTGGATTTAGAGTTCCAAATTCATCTATCTATATAGGAGAGAACAGAGGAAAACCTAAATATAAAAACTGCTACTGTACACGAATGCTTCATCCTAAAGAACAAAATTTGGTGAGCCAAGTGGGATTTGTGTGCTGATCATTACTACCAAGTATCATCAAGTTTGGGTGAAAAAATATTTGCTGGTATTTCGGAAACTCGATATTTCTTAGAAGCTTGGCAACCCATCTCAATGAAAGTGCTTTTCCACAGTCTGTTCCTAGGGCTACTTGAAAAGGAAACAAACCATAGAGACAAATCCGGGAAGTCCTTTATTTTGTCAAGTTTCAAAGAGCTACTACAAAGCCTGTTGGATTTAGAGTTCCATTGTCATCTATCTATATAGGAGAGAACAGAGGGAAACCTAAATATAAAAACTGCTACTGTAGACGAACGCTTCACCCTAGAAGAACAAAATTTGGTGAGCCAAGTGGGATTTGTGTACTGATCATTACCACCAAGTATCATCAAGATTGGGTGAATAAATATTTGCTGGTATTTCGGAAACTCGTAATTTCTTAGAAGCTTGGCAACCCCTCTCAATTAAAGTGCTCTTCCACAGTATGTGCCTAGGGTTACTTGAAGAGGAAACAAACCATAGAGACAAAACTGAGAACTTATTTATTTTGTCAAGTTTCAAAGAGCTACTACAAACCATGTTGGATTTAGAGTTCCAAATTCATCTATCTATATAGGAGAGAACAAGGGAAACCTAAACATACAAACTGCTACTGTAGACGAACGTTTCAACCTAGAAGAAGAAAATTTGGTAAGCCAAGTGGGATTCGTGTACTGATCATTACCACCAAGTATCATCAAGATTGGGTGAAAAAATATTGGCTGGTATTTCGGAAACTCGTTATTTTGTAGAAGCTTGGCCACCCCTCTCAATGAAAGTGCTTTCCACAGTCTGTGCCTAGGGCTACTTGAAGAGGAAACAAACCATAGAGACAAAACTGAGAACTCCTTTATTTTGTCAAGTTTCAAAGAGCTACTACAAACCATGTTGAATTTAGAGTTCCAAATTCATCAATCTATATAGGAGAGAACAGAGGGAAACCTAAATATAAAAACTGCTACTGTCGACGAACGCTTCAACCTAGAAGAACAAAATTTGGTGAGCCAACTGGGACTTGTGTACTCATCATTACCACCAAGTATCATCAAGATTGGGTGAAAAAATATTTGCTGGTATTTCGGAAACTCGTTATTTCTTAGAAGCTTGGCAACCCCTCTAAATGAAAGTGCTTTCCACAGTCTGTGCCTAGGGCTACTAGAAGAGGAAACAAACCATAGAGACAAAACTGAGAACTCCTTTATTTTGTCAAGTTTCAAAGAGCTACTACAAACCATGTTGAATTTAGAGTTCCAAATTCATCTATCTATATAGGAGAGAACGGAGGGAAACCTAAATATAAAAACTGCTACTGTAGACGAAAGCTTCAAACTAGAAGAACAAAATTTCGTGAGCCAAGTGGGATTTGTGTACTGATCATTACCACCAAGTATCATCAAGATTGGGTGAAAAAATATTTGCTGGTATTTCGGAAACTCGTTATTTCTTAGAAGCTTGGCAACCCGTCTCAATGAGAGTGCTTTTCCACAGTCTGTGCCTAGGGCTACTTGAAGAGGAAACAAACCATAGAGACAAATCTGAGAACTCCTTTATTTTGTCAAGTTTCAAAGAGCTACTACAAAACATGTTGGATTTAGAATTCCAAATTCATCTATCTATATAGGAGAGTACAGTGTGAAACCTAAAATTAAAAACTGCTACTGTTGACGAACGCTTCAACCTAGAAGAACAAAATTTGGTGAGCCAAGTTGGACTTGTGTACTCATCATTACCACCAAGTATTATCAAGTTTGGGTGAAAAAATATTTGCTGGTATTTCGGAAACTCGTTATTTCTTAGAAGCTTGGCAACCCCTCTCAATGAAAGTGCTTTCCAGAGTCTGTGCTTAGGGCTACTTTAAGAGCAAACAAACCATAGAGACAAAACTGAGAACTCCTTTATATTGTCAAGTTTAAAAGAGCTACTACAAACCATGTCGAATTTAGAGTTCCAAATTCATCTATCTATATAGGAGAGAACAGAGGGAAACCTAAATATAAAAAATGCTACTGTAGACGAAAGCTTCAACCTAGAAGAACAAAATTTGGTGAGCCAAGTGGGATTTGTGTACTGATCATTACCACCAAGTATCATCAAGTTTGGGTGAAAAAATATTTGCTGGTATTTCGGAAACTCGATATTTCTTAGAAGTTTGGCAAACCATCTCAATGAAAGTGCTTTAACACTGTCTGTTCCTAGGGCTACTTGAAGAGGAAACAAACCATAGAGACAAAACAGGGAAGTTCTTTATTTTGTCAACTTTCAAAGAGCTACTACAAACCATGCTGGATTTAGAGTTCCAAATTCATCTATCTATATAGGAGAGAAGAGAGGGGAACGAAATATAAAAACTGCTACTGTAGACGAATGCTTCATCCTAGAAGAACAAAATTTGGTGAGCTAAGTGTGATTTGGGTACTGATCATTACCACCAAGTATCATCAAGATTGGGTGAAAAAATATTTGCTGGTATTTCGAAACTCGTAATTTCTTAGAAGTTTGGCAAACCCTCTCAGTGAAAGAGCTTTTCCACAGTCTGTGCCTAGGGCTACTTGAAGAGGAACCAAACCATAGAGACAAAACTGAGAACTCCTTTATTTTGTCAAGTTTCAAGGAGCTACTACAAAGCATGTTGGAATTAGAGTTCCAAATTCATCTATCTATATAGGAGAGAACAGAGAGAAACCTAAATATAAAAACTGCTACTGTAGACGAACGCTTCAACCTAGAAGTACAAAATTTGGTGAGCCAAGTGGGATTTGTGTACTGATCATTACCACCAAGTATCAACAAGATTGTGTGAAAAAATATTTGCTGGTGTTTCGGAAACTCGTTATTTCTTAGAAGCTTGACAACCCATCTCAATGAAAGTGCTTTCCACAGTCTGTGCCTAGGTCTACTTTAAGAGGAAACAAACCATAGAGACAAAACAGAGAACTCCTTTATTTTGTCAAGTTTCAAAGAGCTACTACAAACCATGTTGGATTTAGAGTTCCAAATTCATCTATCTATATAGGAGAGAACAGAGGGAAACCTAAATATAAAAACTGCTACTGTAGATGAACGCTTCAACCTAGAAGAACAAAATTTGGTGAGCCAAGTGGGATTTGTGTACTGATCATTACCACCAAGAATCATCAAATTTGTGTGAAAAAATATTTGCTGGTATTTCGGAAACTCGTTATTTCTTAGAAGCTTGGCAACCCCTCTCAATGAAAGTGCTTTTCCACAGTCTGTGCCTAGGGCTACTTGAAGAGGAAACGAACCATAGAGACAAAACAGGGAATTTCTTTATTTTGTCAAGTTTCAAAGAGCTACTACAAACCATGCTGGATTTAGAGTTCCAAATTCATCTATCTATATAGGAGAGAACAGAGGGGAACGAAATATAAAAACTGCTACTGTAGACGAATGCTTCATCGTAGAAGAACAAAATTTGGTGAGCCAAGTGGGATTTGGGTACTGATCATTACCACCAAGTATCATCAAGATTGGGTGAAAAAATATTTGCTGGTATTTCGGAAACTCATTATTTCTTAGAAGCTTGGCAACCCCTCTCAATGAAATTGCTTTTCCACAGTCTGTGCCTAAGGCTACTTGAAGAGGAAACAAACAATAGAGACAAAACTGAGAACTCCTTTATTTTGTCAAGTTTCAAAGAGCTACTACAAACCATGTTGGATTTAGAGTTCCAAATTCATCTATCTATATAGGAGAGAACAGAGAGGAACCTAAATATAAAAACTGCTACTGTAGACGAACGCTTCAACCTAGAAGAACAAAATTTGGTGAGCCAAGTGGGATTTGTGTACTGATCATTACCACCAAGTATCAACTAGATTGTGTGAAAAAATATTTGCTGGTATTTCGGAAACTCGTTATTTCTTAGAAGCTTGGCAACCCATCTCAATGAAAGTGCTTTCCACAGTCTGTGCCTAGGGCTAATTGAAGAGGAAACAAACCATAGAGACTAATCTGAGAACTCCTTTATTTTGTCAAGTTTCAAAGAGCTACTACAAACCATGTTGGATTTAGAGTTCCAAATTCATCTATCTATACAGGAGAGAACAGAGAGGAACCTAAATATAAAAACTGCTACTGTAGACGAACGCTTCAACCTAGAAGAACAAAATTTGGTGAGCCAAGTGGGATTTGTGTACTGATCATTACCAAAAAGAATCATCAAATTTGGGTGAAAAAATATTTGCTGGTATTTCGGAAACTCGTTATTCTTAGAAGCTTGGCAACCCCTCTCAATGAAAGTGCTTTTCCACAGTCTGTGCCTAGGGATACTTGAAGAAAAAACAAACCATAGAGACAAAATTGAGAACTCCTTTATTTTGTCAAGTTTCAAAGAGCTACTACAATCCATGTTGGATTTAGAGTTCCAAATTCATCTATCTATATAGGAGAGAACAGAGGGAAACCTAAATATAAAAACTGCTACTGTACACGAATGCTTCATCCTAGATGAACAAAATTTGGTGAGCCAAGTGGGATTTGTGTGCTGATCATTACCACCAAGTATCATCACGTTTGGGTGAAAAAATATTTGCTGGTATTTCAGAAACTCGATATTTCTTAGAAGCTTGGCAACCCATCTCAATGAAAGTGCATTTCCACAGTCTGTTCCTAGGGCTACTTGAAGAGGAAACAAACCAGAGAGACCATACTGAGAACTCCTTTATTTTGTCAAGTTTCAAAGAGCTACTACAAACCATGTTGGATTTAGAGTTCCAAATTCATCTATCTGTATAGGAGAGAACAGAGGGAAACCTAAATATAAAAACTGCTACTGTAGACGAACGCTTCAACCTAGAAGAACAAAATTTGGTGTTCCAAGTGGGATTTGTGTCCTGATCATTACCACCAAGTATCATCAAGATTGGGTGAAAAAATATTTGATGGTATTTCGGAAACTCTTTATTTCTTAGAAGCTTGGCAACCCCTCTCAATGAAAGTGCTTTTCCACAGTCTGTGCCTAGGGCTATGTGAAGAGGAAACAAACCATAGAGACAAATCTGAGAACTCCTTTATTTTGTCAAGTTTCAAAGAGCTACTACAAACCATGTTGGATTTAGAGTTCCAAATTCATCTATCTATATAGGAGAGAACAGAGGGAAAACTAAATATAAAAACTGCTGCTGTAGACGAACGCTTCAACTTAGAAAACAAAATTTGGTAAGCCAAGTGGGAATTGTGTACTGATCATAACCACCAAGTATCATCAAATTTGGGTGAAAAAATATTTGCTGGTATATCGGAAACTCGTTATTTCTTAGAAGCTTGGCAACCCCTCTCAATGAAAGTGCTTTTCCACAGTCTGTGCCTAGGGCTACTTGAAGAAAAAACAAACCATAGAGACAAAACAGGGAATTTCTTTATTTTGTCAAGTTTCAAAGAGCTACTACAAACCATGCTGGATTTAGAGTTGCAAATTCATCTAAATATATAATAGAGAACAGAGGGGAACGAAATATAAAAACTGCTACTGTAGACGAATGCTTCATCCTAGAAGAACAAAATTTGGTGAGGCAAGTAAGATTTGGGTACTGATCATGACCACCAAGTATCATCAAGATTGGGTGAAAAAATATTTGCTGGTATTTCGGAAACTCGTAATTTCTTAGAAGCTTGGCAAACCCTCACAGTGAAAGTGCTTTTCCACAGTCTGTGCCTAGGGCTACTTGAAGAGGAACCAAACCATAGAGACAAAACTGAGAACTCCTTTATTTTGTCAAGTTTCAAGGAGCTACTACAAAGCATGTTGGATTTAGAGTTCCAAATTCATCTATCTATATAGGAGAGAACAGAGGGAAACCTAAATATAAAAAGTGCTACTGTAGACGAACGCTTCAACCTAGAAGAACAAAATTTGGTAAGCCACGTGGGATTTGTGTACTGATCATTACCACCAAGTATCATCAAGATTGGGTGAAAAAATATTTGCTGGTATTTCGGAAACTCGTTATTTCTTAGAAGCTTGGCAACCCCTCTCAATGAAAGTGCTTTTCCACAGTCTGTGCCTAGGGCTACTTGAAGAGGAAAGAAACCATAGAGACAAAACTGAGAACTCCTTTATTTTGTCAAATTTCAAAGAGCTACTACAAACCATGTTGGATTTAGAGTTCCAAATTCATCTATCTATATAGGAGAGAACAGAGAGAAACCTAAATATAAAAACTGCTACTATAGACGAACGCTTCAACCTAGAAGAACAAAATATGGTGAGCCAAGTGGGATTTGTGTACTGATCATTACCACCAAGTATCAACAAGATTGTGTGAAAAAATATTTGCTGGTATTTCGGAAACTCGTTATTTCTTAGAAGTTTGGCAACCCATCTCAATTAAAGTGATTTCCACAGTCTGTGCCTATGTCTACTTTAAGAGGAAACAAACCATAGACACAAAACTGAGAACTCCTTTATTTTGTCAAGTTTCAAAGAGCTACTACAATCCATGTGGGATTTAGAGTTCCAAATTCATCTATCTATATAGGAGAGAATCGAGGGAAACCTAAATGTAAAAACTGCTACTGTAGACGAACGCTTCAACCTAGAAGAACAAAATTTGGTGAGCCAAGTGGAATTTGTGTACTGATCATTACCACAAAGTTTCAACTAGATTGGGTGAAAAAATATTTGCTGGTATTTCGGAAACTCGTTATTTCTTAGAAGCTTGGCAACCCATCTCAATGCAAGTGCTTTCCACAGTCTGTGCCTAGGGCTACTTTAAGAGGAAACAAACCATAGAGACAAAACTGAGAACTCCTTTATTTTGTCAAGTTTCAAAGAGCTTCTACATACCATGTTGGATTTAGAGTTCCAAATTCATCTATCTATATAGGAGAGAAAAGATATAAACCTAAATATAAAAACTGCTACTGTAGACGAAAGCTTCAAACTCGAAGTACAAAATTTCGTGAGCCAAGTGGGATTTGTGTACTGATCGTTACCACCAAGAATCATCAAATTTGGGTGAAAAAATATTTGCTGGTATTTCGGAAACTCGTTATTCCTTAGAAGCTTGGCAACCCCTTTCAATGAAAGTGCTTTTCCACAGTCTGTGCCTAGGGCTACTTGAAGAGGAAACAAACCATAGAGACAAAACTGAGAACTCCTTTATTTTGTCAAGTTTCAAGGAGCTACTACAAAGCATGTTGGATTTAGAGTTCCAAATTCATCTTTCAATATAGGAGAGAACAGAGGGAAACCTAAATATAAAAAAATGCTACTGTAGACGAACGCTTCAACCTAGAAGAACAAAATTTTGTAAGCCAAGTTGGATTTGTGTACTGATCATTACCACCAAGTATCATCAAGATTGGGTGAAAAAATATTTGCTGGTATTTCGGAAACTCATTTTTTCTTATAAGCTTGGCAACCCCTCTCAATGAAAGTGCTTTTCCACAGTCTGTGCCTAGGGCTACTTGAAGAGGAAAAACCTTAGGACAAAATAAATGAGAACTCCTTTATTTTGTCAAGTTTCAAAGAGCTACTACAAACCATGTTGGATTTAGAGTTCCAAATTCATCTATCTATATAGGAGAGAACAGAGGGAAACCTAAATATAAAAACTGCTACGGTAGACGAACGCTTCAAAATAGAAGAACAAAATTTGGTGAGCAACGTGGGATTTGTGTACTGATCGTTACCACCAAGAATCATCAAATTTGGGTGAAAAAATATTTGCTGGTATTTCGGAAACTCGTTATTTCTTAGAAGCTTGGCAACCCCTCTCAATGAAAGTGCTTTTCCACAGTCTGTGCCTAGGGCTATGTGAAGAGGTAACAAACCATAGAGACAAATCTGAGAACTCCTTTATTTTGTCAAGTTTCAAAGAGCTACTACAAACCATGTTGGATTTAGAGTTCCAAATTCATCTATCTATATAGGAGAGAACAGAGGGAAACCTAAATATAAAAACTGCTGCTGTAGACGAACGCTTCAACTTAGAAAACAAAATTTGGTAAGCCAAGTGGGAATTGTGTACTGATCATATCCACCAAGTATCATCAAATTTGGGTGAAAAAATATTTGCTGGTATATCGGAAACTCGTTATTTCTTAGAAGCTTGGCAACCCCTCTCAATGAAAGTGCTTTTCCACAGTCTGTGCCTAGGGCTACTTGAAGAGAAAACAAACCATAGAGACAAAACAGGGAATTTCTTTATTTTGTCAAGTTTCAAAGAGCTACTACAAACCATGCTGGATTTAGAGTTCCAAATTCATCTAATTATATAGGAGAGAACAGAGGGTAACGAAATATAAAAACTGCTACTGTAGACGAATGCTTCATCCTAGAAGAACAAAATTTGGTGAGCCAAGTAAGATTTGGGTACTGATCATTACCACCAAGTATCATCAAGATTGGGTGAAAAAATATTTGCTGGTATTTCGGAAACTCGTTATTTCTTAGAAGCTTGGCAACCCCTCTCAATGAAAGTGCTTTTCCACAGTCTGTGCCTAGGGCTACTTGAAGAGGAAAGAAACCATAGAGACAAAACTGAGAACTCCTTTATTTTGTCAAATTTCAAAGAGCTACTACAAACCATGTTGGATTTAGAGTTCCAAATTCATCTATCTATATAGGAGAGAACAGAGAGAAACCTAAATATAAAAACTGCTACTATAGACGAACGCTTCAACCTAGAAGAACAAAATATGGTGAGCCAAGTGGGATTTGTGTACTGATCATTACCACCAAGTATCAACTAGATTGTTTGAAAAAATATTTGCTGGTATTTCGGAAACTCGTTATTTCTTAGAAGTTTGGCAACCCATCTCAATTAAAGTGATTTCCACAGTCTGTGCCTATGTCTACTTTAAGAGGAAACAAACCATAGACACAAAACTGAGAACTCCTTTATTTTGTCAAGTTTCAAAGAGCTACTACAATCCATGTGGGATTTAGAGTTCCAAATTCATCTATCTATATAGGAGAGAATCGAGGGAAACCTAAATGTAAAAACTGCTACTGTAGACGAACGCTTCAACCTAGAAGAACAAAATTTGGTGAGCCAAGTGGAATTTGTGTACTGATCATTACCACAAAGTTTCAACTAGATTGGGTGAAAAAATATTTGCTGGTATTTCGGAAACTCGTTATTTCTTAGAAGCTTGGCAACCCATCTCAATGCAAGTGCTTTCCACAGTCTGTGCCTAGGGCTACTTTAAGAGGAAACAAACCATAGAGACAAAACTGAGAACTCCTTTATTTTGTCAAGTTTCAAAGAGCTTCTACATACCTTGTTGGATTTAGAGTTCCAAATTCATCTATCTATATAGGAGAGAACAGATATAAACCTAAATATAAAAACTGCTACTGTAGACGAAAGCTTCAAACTCGAAGTACAAAATTTCGTGAGCCAAGTGGGATTTGTGTACTGATCGTTACCACCAAGAATCATCAAATTTGGGTGAATAAATATTTGCTGGTATTTCGGAAACTCGTTATTTCTTAGAAGCTTGGCAACCCCTCTCAATGAAAGTGCTTTTCCACAGTCTGTCCCTAGGGCTACTTGAAGAGGAAACAAACCATAGAGACAAAACTGAGAACTCCTTTATTTTGTCAAGTTTCAAGGAGCTACTACAAAGCATGTTGGATTTAGAGTTCCAAATTCATCTTTCAATATAGGAGAGAACAGAGAGAAACCTAAATATAAAAAAATGCTACTGTAGACGAACGCTTCAACCTAGAAGAACAAAATTTGGTAAGCCAAGTTGGATTTGTGTACTGATCATTACCACAAAGTATCATCAAGATTGGGTGAAAAAAATATTTGCTGGTATTTCGGAAACTCATTTTTTCTTATAAGCTTGGCAACCCCTCTCAATGAAAGTGCTTTTCCACAGTCTGTGCCTAGGGCTACTTGAAGAGGAAACAAACCATAGAGACAAATCTGAGAACTCCTTTATATTGTCAAGTTTCAAAGAGCTACTACAAACCATGTTGGATTTAGAGTTCCAAATTCATCTATCTATATAGGAGAGAACAGAGAGAAACCTAAATATAAAAACTGCTACGGTAGACGAACGCTTCAAAATAGAAGAACAAAATTTGGTGAGCAACGTGGGATTTGTGTACTGATCATTACCACAAAGTATCAACTAGATTGGGTGAAAAAATATTTGCTGGTATTTCGGAAACTCGTTATTTCTTAGAAGCTTGGCAACCCATCTCAATGCAAGTGCTTTCCACAGTCTGTGCTTAGGGCTACTTTAAGAGGAAACAAACCATAGAGACCAAACTGAGAACTCCTTTATTTTGTCAAGTTTCAAAGAGCGTCTACATACCATGTTGGATTTAGAGTTCCAAATTCATCTATCTATATAGGAGAGAACAGATGGAAACCTAAATATAAAAACTGCTACTGTAGACGAAAGCTTCAAACTAGAAGTACAAAATTTCGTGAGCCAAGTGGGATTTGTGTACTGATCGTTACCACCAAGAATCATCAAATTTGGGTGAAAAAATATTTGCTGGTATTTCGGAAACTCGTTATTTCTTAGAAGCTTGGCAACCCCTCTCAATGAAAGTGCTTTTCCACAGTCTGTGCCTAGGGCTATGTGAAGAGGTAACAAACCATAGAGACAAATCTGATAACTCCTTTATTTTGTCAAGTTTCAAAGAGCTACTACAAACCATGTTGGATTTAGAGTTCCAAATTCATCTATCTATATAGGAGAGAACAGAGGGAAAACTAAATATAAAAACTGCTGCTGTAGACGAACGCTTCAACTTAGAAAACAAAATTTGGTAAGCCAAGTGGGAATTGTGTACTGATCATAACCACCAAGTATCATCAAATTTGGGTGAAAAAATATTTGCTGGTATATCGGAAACTCGTTATTTCTTAGAAGCTTGGCAACCCCTCTCAATGAAAGTGCTTTTCCACAGTCTGTGCCTAGGGCTACTTGAAGAGAAAACAAACCATAGAGACAAAACAGGGAATTTCTTTATTTTGTCAAGTTTCAAAGAGCTACTACAAACCATGCTGGATTTAGAGTTCCAAATTCATCTAATTATATAGGAGAGAACAGAGGGGAACGAAATATAAAAACTGCTACTGTAGACGAATGCTTCATCCTAGAAGAACAAAATTTTGTGAGCCAAGTAAGATTTGGGTACTGATCATTACCACCAAGTATCATCAAGATTGGGTGAAAAAATATTTGCTGGTATTTCGGAAACTCGTAATTTCTTAGAAGCTTGGCAAACCCTCACAGTGAAAGTGCTTTTCCACAGTCTGTGCCTAGGGCTACTTGAAAAGGAACCAAACCATAGAGACAAAACTGAGAACTCCTTTATTTTGTCAAGTTTCAAGGAGCTACTACAAAGCATGTTGGATTTAGAGTTCCCAATTCATCTATCTATATAGGAGAGAACAGAGGGAAACCTAAATATAAAAAGTGCTACTGTAGACGAACGCTTCAACCTAGAAGAACAAAATTTGGTAAGCCACGTGGGATTTGTGTACTGATCATTACCACCAAGTATCATTAAGATTGGGTGAAAAAATATTTGCTGGTATTTCGGAAACTCGTTATTTCTTAGAAGCTTGGCAACCCCTGTCAATGAAAGTGCTTTTCCACAGTCTGTGCCTAGGGCTACTTGAAGAGGAAAGAAACCATAGAGACAAAACTGAGAACTCCTTTATTTTGTCAAATTTCAAAGAGCTACTACAAACCATGTTGGATTTAGAGTTCCAAATTCATCTA
The DNA here is from genome assembly GCF_048772815.1 of Callospermophilus lateralis. Lineage (NCBI taxonomy): Eukaryota > Metazoa > Chordata > Mammalia > Rodentia > Sciuridae > Callospermophilus > Callospermophilus lateralis. Next base: position 144,369 of record NW_027513743.1, read on the forward strand.
TCTATATAGGAGAGAACAGAGGGAAACCTAAATATAAAAACTGCTACTATAGACGAACGCTTCAACCTAGAAGAACAAAATATGGTGAGCCAAGTGGGATTTGTGTACTGATCATTACCACCAAGTATCAACAAGATTGTGTGAAAAAATATTTGCTGGTATTTCGGAAACTCGTTATTTCTTAGAAGT
>NW_027513744.1:0-41276 GCF_048772815.1 Callospermophilus lateralis
ACAAATCCCACTTGGCTCACCAAATTTTGATCTTCTAGGTTGAAGCATTCGTCTACAGTAGCAGTTTTTATATTTAGGTTTCCCTCTGTTCTCTCCATATAGATAGATGAATTTGGAACTCTAAATCCAACATGGTTTGTAGTAGCTCTTTGAAACTTGACAAAATAAAGGAGTTCTCAGTTTTGTCTCTATGGTTTGTTTCCTCTTCAAGTAGCCCTAGGCACAGACTGTGGAAAAGCATTTCATTGAGAGGGGTTGCCAACCTTCTAAGAAATAACGAGTTTCCGAAATACTAGCAAATATTTTTTCACCCAATCTTGATGATACTTGGTGGTAATGATCAGTACACATATCCCACTTGGCTCACCAAATTTTGTTCTTCTAAGTTGAAGCGTTCGTCTACAGTAGAATTTTCTATATTTAGGGTTCCCTCTGTTCTCTAATATATAGATAGATGAATTTGGAACTCTAAATCCAACATGGTTTGTAGTAGCTCTTTGAAACTTGACCAAACAAAGTTGTTCTCAGTTTTGTCTCTATGGTTTGTTTCCTCTTTATGTAGCCCTAGGCACAGACTGTGGAAAAGCACTTTCATTGAGAGGGGCTGCCAACTTTAAGAAATAACGAGTTTGCGAAATACCAGCAAATATTTTTTCAACCAATCTTGATGATACTTGGTGATAATGATCAGTACACAAATCCCACTTCGCTGACCAAATTTTGTTCTATTAGGTTGAAGCGTTCGTCTAGAGTAGCAGTTTTTATATTTAGGTTTCATTCTGTTCTCTCATATATAGATAGATGAATTTGGAACTCTAAATCCAACATGGTTTGTAGTAGCTCTTTGAAACTTGACAAAATAAAGTAGTTTTCAGTTTTGTCTCTATGGTTTGTTTCCTCTTCAAGTAGCCCTAGGCACAGACTGTGGAAAGCACTTTCATTGGGAGGGGTTGCCAAGCTTCTAGGAAATAACGAGATTCCGAAATACCAGCAAATATTTTTTCACCCAATCTTGATGATACTTGGTGGTAATGATCAGTACACAAATCCCACTTGGCTCACCAAATTTTGTTCTTCTAGGTTGAAGCGTTCGTCTACAGTAGCAGTTTTTATATTTAGGTTTCTCTCGATTCTCTAATATATAGATAGATGAATTTGGTACTCTAAATCCAACATGGTTTGTAGTAGCTCTTTGAGACGTGACAAAATAAAGGAGTTCTCAGTTTTGTCTCTATGGTTTGTTTCCTCTTCAAGAAGGCCGAGGCACAGAATGTGGAAAGCACTTTCATTGGGAGGGGATGCCAAGCTTCTACGAAATAACGAGATTCCGAAATACCAGCAAATATTTTTTCACCCAATCCTGATAATACTTGGTGGTAATGATCAGTACACAAATCCCACTTGGATCACCAAATTTTGTTATTCTAGGTTGAAGCGTTCGTCTACAGTAGCAGTTTTTATATTTAGGTTTCCCTCTGTTCTCTAATATATAGATAGATGAATTTGGAACCCTAAATCCAACATGGTTTGTAGTAGCTCTTTGAAACTTGAAAAAATAACGGAGTTCTCAGTTTTGTCTCTATGGTTTGTTTTCTCTTCAAGTAGCCCTAGGCACACACTGTGGAAAAGCACTTTCATTGAGAGGGGTTGCCAAGCTTCTAAGAAAAAACGAGTTTCCGAAATACCAGCAAATATTTTTTCACCCAATCTTGATGATACAAGGTTCTAATGATCAGTACACAAATCCCACTTGGCTCACCAAATTTTGTTCTTCTAGGTTGAAGCGTTCGTCTACAGTAGCAGTTTTTATATTTAGGTTTCACTCTGTTCTCTCATATATAGATAGATGAATTTGGAACTCGAAATCCAACATGGTTTGTAGAAGCTCTTTGAAACTTGACAAAATAAAGGAGTTCTTAGTTTTGTCTCTATGGTTTGTTTCCTCTTCAAGAAGGCCTAGGCACAGACTGTGGAAAGCACTTTCATTGGGAGGGGTTGCAAAGCTTCTACGAAATAACGAGATTCCAAAACACCAGCAAACATTTTTTCACCCAATCTTGATAATACTGGGTGGTAATGATCAGTACACAAATCCCACTTGGCTCACCAAATTTTGTTATTCTAGGTTGAAGCATTCGTCTACAGTAGCAGTTTTTATATTTAGGTTTCCCTCTGTTCTCTAATATATAGATAGATGAATTTGGAACCCTAAATCCAACACGGTTTGTAGAGGCTCTTTGAAACTTGAAAAAATAACGGAATTCTCAGTTTTGTCTCTATGGTTTGTTTCCTCTTCAAGTAGCCCTAGGCACACACTGTGGAAAAGGACTTTCATTGAGAGGGGTTGCCAAGCTTCTAAGAAAAAACGAGTTTCCGAAATACCAGCCAATATTTTTTCACCCAATCTTGGTGATACTTGGTTCTAATGATCAGTACACAAATCCCACTTGGCTCACCAAATTTTGTTCTTCTACGTTGGAGCGTTCGTCTACAGTAGCAGTTTTTATATTTAAGTTTCACTCTGTTCTCTCCTATATAGATAGATGAATTTGGAACTCGAAATCCAACATGGTTTGTAGTAGCTCTTTGAAACTTGACAACATAAATTAGTTCTCAGTTTTGTCTCTATGGTTTGTTTCCTCTTCAAGTAGCCCTAGGCACAGACCTTGGAAAAGCACTTTCATTGAGAGGGGTTGCCAAGCTTCTAAGAAATAACGAGTTTGCGAAATAGCAGCCAATATTTTTTCACCCAATCTTGATGATACTTGGTGGTAATGATCAGTACACAAATCCCACTTGGCTCACCAAATTTTGTTCTTCTAGGTTGAAGCGTTCGTCTACAGTAGCAGTTTTTATATTTAGGTTTCCCTCGATTCTCTGATATATAGATAGATGAATTTGGAACTCTAAATCCAACATGGTTTGTAGTAGCTCTTTGAGACTTGACAAAATAAAAGAGTTCTCAGTTTTGTCTCTATGGTTTGTTTCCTCTTCAAGAAGGCCGAGGCACAGACTGTGGAAAGCACTTTCATTGGGAGGGGATGCCAAGCTTCTACGAAATAACGAGATTCCGAAATACCAGCAAATATTTTTTCACCCAATCCTGATAATACTTGGTGGTAATGATCAGTACACAAATCCCACTGGGATCACCAAATTTTGTTATTCTAGGTTGAAGCGTTCGTCTACAGTAGCAGTTTTTATATTTAGGTTTCCCTCTGTTCTCTAATATATAGATAGATGAATTTGGAACCCTAAATCCAACATGGTTTGTAGTAGCTCTTTGAAACTTGAAAAAATAACGGAGTTCTCAGTTTTGTCTCTATGGTTTGTTTTCTCTTCAAGTAGCCCTAGGCACACACTGTGGAAAAGCACTTTCATTGAGAGGGGTTGCCAAGCTTCTAAGAAAAAACGAGTTTCCGAAATACCAGCAAATATTTTTTCACCCAATCTTGATGATACAAGGTTCTAATGATCAGTACACAAATCCCACTTGGCTCACCAAATTTTGTTCTTCTAGGTTGAAGCGTTCGTCTACAGTAGCAGTTTTTATATTTAGGTTTCACTCTGTTCTCTCATATATAGATAGAAGAATTTGGAACTCGAAATCCAACATGGTTTGTAGTAGCTCTTTGAAACTTGACAACATAAAGGAGTTCTCAGTTTTGTCTCTATGGTTTTTTTCCTCTTCAAGTAGCCCTAGGCACAGACTGTGGAAAAGCACTTTCATTGAGAGGGGTTGCCAAGCTTCTAAGAAATAACGAGTTTCCGAAATACCAGCAAACATTTTTTCACCCAATCTTGATGATACTTGGAGGTAATGATTAGTACACATTTCCAACTTGGCTCACCAAATTTTGTTCTTCTAGGTTGAAGCGTTCGTCTACAGTAGCAGTTTTTATATTTAGGTTTCCCTCGATTCTCTGATATATAGATAGATGAATTTGGAACTCTAACTCCAACATGGTTTGTAGTAGCTCTTTGAAACTTGACAAAATAAAGGAGTTCTCAGTTTTGTCTCTATGGTTTGTTTCCTCTTCAAGTAGCCCTAGGAACACACTGTGGAAAAGCACTTTCATTGAGAGGGGTTGACTAGCTTCTAAGACAAAACGAGTTTCCGAAATAGCAGCAAATATTTTTTCACCCAATCTTGATGATACGTGGTGGTAATGATCAGTACACAAATCCCACTTGGCTCAACAAATTTTGTTCTTCTAGGTTGAAGCGTTCGTCTACAGTAGCAGTTTTTATATTTAGGTTTCCCTCTGTTATCTCATATATAGATAGATGAATTTGGAACTCTAAATCCAACATGGTTTGTAGTAGCTCTTTGAGACTTGACAAAATAAAGGAGTTCTCAGTTTTGTCTCTATGGTTTGTTTCCTCTTCAAGTAGCCCTAGGCACAGACTGTGGAAAAGCACTTTCATTGAGAGGGGTTGCCAAGCTTCTAAGAAATTACGAGTTTCGGAAATACCAGCAAATATTTTTTCACCCAATCTTGATGATACTTTGTGCAAATGATCAGTACACAAATCCCACTTGGCTCACCAAATTTTGTTCTTCTAGGTTGAAGCGTTCGTTTACAGTAGCAGTTTTTATAATTAGGTTTCCCTCTGTTCTCTCCTATATAGAAAGATGAACTTGGAACTCTAAATCCAACATGGTTTGTAGTAGCTCTTTGAAACTTGACAAAATAAAGGAGTTCTTAGTTTTGTCTCTATGGTTTGTTTCCTCTTCAAGTAGCCCTAGGCACAGACTGTGGAAAAGCACTTTCATTGAGAGGGGTTTCCAAGCTTCTAAGAAATAACGAGTTTCCGAAATACCAGCAAACATTTTTTCACCCAATCTTGATGATACTTGGAGGTAATGATTAGTACACATTTCCAACTTGGCTCACCAAATTTTGTTCTTCTAGGTTGAAGCGTTCGTCTACAGTAGCAGTTTTTATATTTAGGTTTCCCTCGATTATCTGATATATAGATAGATGAATTTGGAACTCTAACTCCAAAATGGTTTGTAGTAGCTCTTTGAAACTTGACAAAATAAAGGAGTTCTCAGTTTTGTCTCTATGGTTTGTTTCCTCTTCAAGTAGCCCTAGGGACACAGTGTGGAAAAGCACTTTCATTGAGAGGGGTTGTCAAGCTTCTACGAAATAACGAGTTTCCGAAATACCAGCAAATATTTTTTCACCCAATCTTCATGATACTTGGTGGTAATGATCAGTACACAAATTCCACTTGGCTCACCAAATTTTGTTCTTCTAGGTTGAAGCGTTCGTCTACAGTAGCAGTTTTTATATTTAGGTTTCCCTCTGTTCTCTCCTACATAGAAAGATGAATTTGGAACTCTAAATCCAACATGGTTTTTCGTAGCTCTTTGAAACATGACAAAATAAAGGAGTTCTCAGTTTTGTCTCTATACTTTGTTTGGTCTTCAAACAGCCCTATGCGCAGACTGTGGAAAAGCATTTCATTGAGAGGGGTTGCCAAGCTTTTAAGAAATAACGAGTTTCCGAAATACCAGCAAATATTTTTTCAACGAATCTTGATGATACTTGTTGCTAATGATCAGTACACAAATCCCACTTGGCTCACCAAATTTTGTTCTTCTAGGTTGAAGCGTTCGTCTACAGTAGCAGTTTTTATATTTAGGTTTTTCTCTGTTCTCACCTATATAGATAGAAGAATTTGGAACTAAAAATCCAACATGTTTGTAGTAGCTCTTTGAAACTTGGCAAAATAAAGGAGTTCTCAGTTTTGCCTCTATGGTTTGTTTCCTCTTCAAGTAGCCCTAGGCTTAGACTGTGGAAAAGAACTTTCATTGAGAGGGGTTGCCAAGCTTCTAAGAAATTACGAGTTTCCGAAATACCAGCAAATATTTTTTCACCCAATCTTGATGATACTTGGTGGTAATGATCAGTACACAAATCCCACTTGGCTCACCAAATTTTGTTCTTCTAGGTTGAAGCGTTCGTCTACAGTAGCAGTTTTTATATTTAGTTTCCCTTTGTTCTCTCCTATGTAGAAAGATGAATTTGGAACTCTAAATCCCACATTGTTTGTAGTAGCTCTTTGAAACTTGACAAAATAAAGTATTTCTCAGTTTTGTCTCTATGGTTTGTTTCCTCTTCAAATAGCCCTAGGCACAGACTGTGGTAAAGCACTTTCATTGAGAGGGGTTGCCAAGCTTCTAAGAAATAACGAGTTTCCGAAATACCAGCAAATAGTTTTTCACCCAATCTTGATGATACTTGGTGGTAATGATAGGTATACAAATCCCACTTGGCTCACCTAATTTTGTTCTTCTAGGTTGAAGCGTTCGTCTACAGTAGCTGTTTTTATATTTAGGTTTCCCTCTGTTCTCTCCTATATAGAAAGATGAATTTGGAACTCTAAATCCAACATGGTTTGTAGTAGCTCTTTGAAACTTTACAAAATAAAGGAGTTCTCAGTTTTGTCTCTATGGTTTGTTTCCTCTTCAAATAGCCCTAGGCGCAGACTGTGGAAAAGCACTTTCATTGAGAGGGGTTGCCAACCTTCTAAGAAATAACGAGTTTCCGAAATACCAGCAAATATTTTTTCACCCAATCTTGATGATACTTGGTTCTAATGATCAGTACACAAATCCCACTTGGCTCACCAAATTTTGTTCTTCTACGTTGGAGCGTTCGTCTACAGTAGCAGTTTTTATATTTAGGTTTCACTCTGTTCTCTCCTATATAGATAGATGAATTTGGAACTCGAAATCCAACATGGTTTGTAGTAGCTCTTTGAAACTTGACAACATAAATTAGTTCTCAGTTTTGTCTCTATGGTTTGTTTCCTCTTCAAGTAGCCCTAGGCACAGACCTTGGAAAAGCACTTTCATTGAGAGGGGTTGCCAAGCTTCTAAGAAATAACGAGTTTGCGAAATAGCAGCCAATATTTTTTCACCCAATCTTGATGATACTTGGTGGTAATGATCAGTACACAAATCCCACTTGGCTCACCAAATTTTGTTCTTCTAGGTTGAAGCGTTCGTCTACAGTAGCAGTTTTTATATTTAGGTTTCCCTCGATTCTCTGATATATAGACAGATGAATTTGGTACTCTAAATCCAACATGGTTTGTAGTAGCTCTTTGAAACTTGAAAAAATAACGGAGTTCTCAGTTTTGTCTCTATGGTTTGTTTTCTCTTCAAGTAGCCCTAGGCACACACTGTGGAAAAGCACTTTCATTGAGAGGGGTTGCCAAGCTTCTAAGAAAAAACGAGTTTCCGAAATACCAGCAAATATTTTTTCACCCAATCTTGATGATACAAGGTTCTAATGATCAGTACACAAATCCCACTTGGCTCACCAAATTTTGTTCTTCTAGGTTGAAGCGTTCGTCTACAGTAGCAGTTTTTATATTTAGGTTTCACTCTGTTCTCTCATATATAGATAGATGAATTTGGAACTCGAAATCCAACATGGTTTGTAGTAGCTCTTTGAAACTTGACAACATAAAGGAGTTCTCAGTTTTGTCTCTATGGTTTTTTTCCTCTTCAAGTAGCCCTAGGCACAGACTGTGGAAAAGCACTTTCATTGAGAGGGGTTGCCAAGCTTCTAAGAAATAACGAGTTTCCGAAATACCAGCAAACATTTTTTCACCCAATCTTGATGATACTTGGAGGTAATGATTAGTACACATTTCCAACTTGGCTCAATAATTTTTGTTCTTCTAGGTTGAAGCGTTCGTCTACAGTAGCAGTTTTTATATTTAGGTTTCCCTCGATTCTCTGATATATAGATAGATGAATTTGGAACTCTAACTCCAACATGGTTTGTAGTAGCTCTTTGAAACTTGACAAAATAAAGGAGTTCTCAGTTTTGTCTCTATGGTTTGTTTCCTCTTCAAGTAGCCCTAGGAACACACTGTGGAAAAGCACTTTCATTGAGAGGGGTTGACTAGCTTCTAAGACAAAACGAGTTTCCGAAATAGCAGCAAATATTTTTTCACCCAATCTTGATGATACGTGGTGGTAATGATCAGTACACAAATCCCACTTGGCTCAACAAATTTTGTTCTTCTAGGTTGAAGCGTTCGTCTACAGTAGCAGTTTTTATATTTAGGTTTCCCTCTGTTATCTCATATATAGATAGATGAATTTGGAACTCTAAATGCAACATGGTTTGTAGTAGCTCTTTGAGACTTGACAAAATAAAGGAGTTCTCAGTTTTGTCTCTATGGTTTGTTTCCTCTTCAAGTAGCCCTAGGCACAGACTGTGGAAAAGCACTTTCATTGAGAGGGGTTGCCAAGCTTCTAAGAAATTACGAGTTTCGGAAATACCAGCAAATATTTTTTCACCCAATCTTGATGATACTTTGTGCAAATGATCAGTACACAAATCCCACTTGGCTCACCAAATTTTGTTCTTCTAGGTTGAAGCGTTCGTCTACAGTAGCAGTTTTTATAATTAGGTTTCCCTCTGTTCTCTCCTATATAGAAAGATGAACTTGGAACTCTAAATCCTACATGGTTTGTAGTAGCTCTTTGAAACTTGACAAAATAAAGGAGTTCTTAGTTTTGTCTCTATGGTTTGTTTCCTCTTCAAGTAGCCCTAGGCACAGACTGTGGAAAAGCACTTTCATTGAGAGGCGTTTCCAAGCTTCTAAGAAATAACGAGTTTCCGAAATACCAGCAAACATTTTTTCACCCAATCTTGATGATACTTGGAGGTAATGATTAGTACACATTTCCAACTTGGCTCACCAAATTTTGTTCTTCTAGGTTGAAGCGTTCGTCTACAGTAGCAGTTTATATATTTAGTTTCCCTTTGTTCTCTCCTATGTAGAAAGATGAATTTGGAAATCTAAATCCCACATTGTTTGTAGTAGCTCTTTGAAACTTGACAAAATAAAGTATTTCTCAGTTTTGTCTCTATGGTTTGTTTCCTCTTCAAATAGCCCTAGGCACAGACTGTGGTAAAGCACTTTCATTGAGAGGGGTTGCCAAGCTTCTAAGAAATAACGAGTTTCCGAAATACCAGCAAATAGTTTTTCACCCAATCTTGATGATACTTGGTGGTAATGATAGGTATACAAATCCCACTTGGCTCACCTAATTTTGTTCTTCTAGGTTGAAGCGTTCGTCTACAGTAGCTGTTTTTATATTTAGGTTTCCCTCTGTTCTCTCCTATATAGAAAGATGAATTTGGAACTCTAAATCCAACATGGTTTGTAGTAGCTCTTTGAAACTTTACAAAATAAAGGAGTTCTCAGTTTTGTCTCTATGGTTTGTTTCCTCTTCAAATAGCCCTAGGCGCAGACTGTGGAAAAGCACTTTCATTGAGAGGGGTTGCCAACCTTCTAAGAAATAACGAGTTTCCGAAATACCAGCAAATATTTTTTCACCCAATCTTGATGATACTTGGTTCTAATGATCAGTACACAAATCCCACTTGGCTCACCAAATTTTGTTCTTCTACGTTGGAGCGTTCGTCTACAGTAGCAGTTTTTATATTTAGGTTTCACTCTGTTCTCTCCTATATAGATAGATGAATTTGGAACTCGAAATCCAACATGGTTTGTAGTAGCTCTTTGAAACTTGACAACATAAATTAGTTCTCAGTTTTGTCTCTATGGTTTGTTTCCTCTTCAAGTAGCCCTAGGCACAGACCTTGGAAAAGCACTTTCATTGAGAGGGGTTGCCAAGCTTCTAAGAAATAACGAGTTTGCGAAATAGCAGCCAATATTTTTTCACCCAATCTTGATGATACTTGGTGGTAATGATCAGTACACAAATCCCACTTGGCTCACCAAATTTTGTTCTTCTAGGTTGAAGCGTTCGTCTACAGTAGCAGTTTTTATATTTAGGTTTCCCTCGATTCTCTGATATATAGATAGATGAATTTGGAACTCTAAATCCAACATGGTTTGTAGTAGCTCTTTGAGACTTGACAAAATAAAAGAGTTCTCAGTTTTGTCTCTATGGTTTGTTTCCTCTTCAAGAAGGCCGAGGCACAGACTGTGGAAAGCACTTTCATTGGGAGGGGTTGCCAAGCTTCTACGAAATAACGAGATTCCGAAATACCAGCAAATATTTTTTCACCCAATCTTGATAATACTTGGTGGTAATGATCAGTACAAAAATCCCACTTGGCTCACCAAATTTTGTTATTCTAGGTTGAAGCGTTCGTCTACAGTAGCAGTTTTTATATTTAGGTTTCCCTCTGTTCTCTAATATATAGATAGATGAATTTGGAACCCTAAATTCAACATGGTTTGTAGTAGCTCTTTGAAACTTGAAAAAACAACGGAGTTCTCAGTTTTGTCTCTATGGTTTGTTTTCTCTTCAAGTAGCCCTAGGCACACACTGTGGAAAAGCACTTTCATTGAGAGGGGTTGCCAAGCTTCTAAGAAAAACGAGTTTCCGAAATACCAGCAAATATTTTTTCACCCAATCTTGATGATACAAGGTTCTAATGATCAGTACACAAATCCCACTTGGCTCACCAAATTTTGTTCTTCTAGGTTGAAGCGTTCGTCTACAGTAGCAGTTTTTATATTTAGGTTTCACTCTGTTCTCTCATATATAGATAGATGAATTTGGAACTCGAAATCCAACATGGTTTGTAGTAGCTCTTTGAAACTTGACAACATAAAGGAGTTCTCAGTTTTGTCTCTATGGTTTTTTTCCTCTTCAAGTAGCCCTAGGCACAGACTGTGGAAAAGCACTTTCATTGAGAGGGGTTGCCAAGCTTCTAAGAAATAACGAGTTTCCGAAATACCAGCAAACATTTTTTCACCCAATCTTGATGATACTTGGAGGTAATGATTAGTACACATTTCCAACTTGGCTCACCAAATTTTGTTCTTCTAGGTTGAAGCGTTCGTCTACAGTAGCAGTTTTTATATTTAGGTTTCCCTCGATTCTCTGATATATAGATAGATGAATTTGGAACTCTAACTCCAACATGGTTTGTAGTAGCTCTTTGAAACTTGACAAAATAAAGGAGTTCTCAGTTTTGTCTCTCTGGTTTGTTTCCTCTTCAAGTAGCCCTAGGAACACACTGTTGAAAAGCACTTTCATTGAGAGGGGTTGAATAGCTTCTAAGACAAAACGAGTTTCCGAAATAGCAGCAAATATTTTTTCACCCAATCTTGATGATACGTGGTGGTAATGATCAGTACACAAATCCCACTTGGCTCAACAAATTTTGTCCTTCTAGGTTGAAGCGTTCGTCTACAGTACCAGTTTTTATATTTAGGTTTCCCTCTGTTATCTCATATATAGATAGATGAATTTGGAACTCTAAATGCAACATGGTTTGTAGTAGCTCTTTGAGACTTGACAAAATAAAGGAGTTCTCAGTTTTGTCTCTATGGTTTGTTTCCTCTTCAAGTAGCCCTAGGCACAGACTGTGGAAAAGCACTTTCATTGAGAGGGGTTGCCAAGCTTCTAAGAAATTACGAGTTTCGGAAATACCAGCAAATATTTTTTCACCCAATCTTGATGATACTTTGTGCAAATGATCAGTACACAAATCCCACTTGGCTCACCAAATTTTGTTCTTCTAGGTTGAAGCGTTCGTCTACAGTAGCAGTTTTTATAATTAGGTTTCCCTCTGTTCTCTCCTATATAGAAAGATGAACTTGGAACTCTAAATCCAACATGGTTTGTAGTAGCTCTTTGAAACTTGACAAAATAAAGGAGTTCTTAGTTTTGTCTCTATGGTTTGTTTCCTCTTCAAGTAGCCCTAGGCACAGACTGTGGAAAAGCACTTTCATTGAGAGGGGTTGCCAAGCTTCTAAGAAATAACGAGTTTCCGAAATACCAGCAAACATTTTTTCACCCAATCTTGATGATACTTGGAGGTAATGATTAGTACACATTTCCAACTTGGCTCACCAAATTTTGTTCTTCTAGGTTGAAGCGTTCGTCTACAGTAGCAGTTTTTATATTTAGGTTTCCCTCGATTCTCTGATATATAGATAGATGAATTTGGAACTCTAACTCCAACATGGTTTGTAGTAGCTCTTTGAAACTTGACAAAATAAAGGAGTTCTCAGTTTTGTCTCTATGGTTTCTTTCCTCTTCAAGTAGCCCTAGGGACACAGTGTGGAAAAGCACTTTCATTGAGAGGGGTTGTCAAGCTTCTACGAAATAACGAGTTTCCGAAATACCAGCAAATAGTTTTTCACCCAATCTTGATGATACTTGGTGGTAATGATAGGTATACAAATCCCACTTGGCTCACCTAATTTTGTACTTCTAGGTTGAAGCGTTCGTCTACAGTAGCTGTTTTTATATTTAGGTTTCCCTCTTTTCTCTCCTATATAGAAAGATGAATTTGGAACTCTAAATCCAACATGGTTTGTAGTAGCTCTTCGAAACATTACAAAATAAAGGAGTTCTCAGTTTTGTCTCTATGGTTTGTTTCCTCTTCAAATAGCCCTAGGCGCAGACTGTGGAAAAGCACTTTCATTGAGAGGGGTTGCCAACCTTCTAAGAAATAACGAGTTTCCGAAATACCAGCAAATATTTTTTCACCCAATCTTGATGATACTTGGTTCTAATGATCAGTACACAAATCCCACTTGGCTCACCAAATTTTGTTCTTCTACGTTGGAGCGTTCGTCTACAGTAGCAGTTTTTATATTTAGGTTTCACTCTGTTCTCTCCTATATAGATAGATGAATTTGGAACTCGAAATCCAACATGGTTTGTAGTAGCTCTTTGAAACTTGACAACATAAATTAGTTCTCAGTTTTGTCTCTATGGTTTGTTTCCTCTTCAAGTAGCCCTAGGCACAGACCTTGGAAAAGCACTTTCATTGAGAGGGGTTGCCAAGCTTCTAAGAAATAACGAGTTTGCGAAATAGCAGCCAATATTTTTTCACCCAATCTTGATGATACTTGGTGGTAATGATCAGTACACAAATCCCACTTGGCTCACCAAATTTTGTTCTTCTAGGTTGAAGCGTTCGACTACAGTAGCAGTTTTTATATTTAGGTTTCCCTCGATTCTCTGATATATAGATAGATGAATTTGGAACTCTAAATCCAACATGGTTTGTAGTAGCTCTTTGAGACTTGACAAAATAAAAGAGTTCTCAGTTTTGTCTCCATGGTTTGTTTCCTCTTCAAGAAGGCCGAGGCACAGACTGTGGAAAGCACTTTCATTGGGAGGGGTTGCCAAGCTTCTACGAAATAACGAGATTCCGAAATACCAGCAAATATTTTTTCACCCAATCTTGATAATACTTGGTGGTAATGATCAGTACACAAATCCCACTTGGCTCACCAAATTTTGTTCTTCTAGGTTGAAGCGTTCGTCTACAGTAGCAGTTTTTATATTTAGGTTTCACTCTGTTTTCTCATATATAGATAGATGAATTTGGAACTCGAAATCCAACATGGTTTGTAGTAGCTCTTTGAAACTTGACAACATAAAGGAGTTATCAGTTTTGTCTCTATGGTTTTTTTCCTCTTCAAGTAGCCCTAGGCACAGACTGTGGAAAAGCACTTTCATTGAGAGGGGTTGCCAAGCTTCTAAGAAATAACGAGTTTCCGAAATACCAGCAAACATTTTTTCACCCAATCTTGATGATACTTGGAGGTAATGATGAGTACACATTTCCAACTTGGCTCACCAAATTTTGTTCTTCTAGGTTGAAGCGTTCGTCTACAGTAGCAGTTTTTATATATAGGTTTCCCTCGATTCTCTGATATATAGATAGATGAATTTGGAACTCTAACTCCAACATGGTTTGTAGTAGCTCTTTGAAACTTGACAAAATAAAGGAGTTCTCAGTTTTGTCTCTATGGTTTGTTTCCTCTTCAAGTAGCCCTAGGAACACACTGTGGAAAAGCACTTTCATTGAGAGGGGTTGACTAGCTTCTAAGACAAAACGAGTTTCCGAAATAGCCCCAAATATTTTTTCACCCAATCTTGATGATACGTGGTGGTAATGATCAGTACACAAATCCCACTTGGCTCAACAAATTTTGTTCTTCTAGGTTGAAGCGTTTGTCTACAGTAGCAGTTTTTATATTTAGGTTTCCCTCTGTTATCTCATATATAGATAGATGAATTTGGAACTCTAAATCCAACATGGTTTGTAGTAGCTCTTTGAGACTTGACAAAATAAAGGAGTTCTCAGTTTTGTCTCTATGGTTTGTTTCCTCTTCAAGTAGCCCTAGGCACAGACTGTGGAAAAGCACTTTCATTGAGAGGGGTTGCCAAGCTTCTAAGAAATTACGAGTTTCGGAAATACCAGCAAATATTTTTTCACCCAATCTTGATGATACTTTGTGCAAATGATCAGTACACAAATCCCACTTGGCTCACCAAATTTTGTTCTTCTAGGTTGAAGCGTTCGTCTACAGTAGCAGTTTTTATAATTAGGTTTCCCTCTGTTCTCTCCTATATAGAAAGATGAACTTGGAACTCTAAATCCAACATGGTTTGTAGTAGCTCTTTGAAACTTGACAAAATAAAGGAGTTCTTAGTTTTGTCTTTATGGTTTGTTTCCTCTTCAATTAGCCCTAGGCACAGACTGTGGAAAAGCACTTTCATTGAGAGGGGTTGCCAAGCTTCTAAGAAATAACGAGTTTCCGAAATACCAGCAAACATTTTTTCACCCAATCTTGATGATACTTGGAGGTAATGATTAGTACACATTTCCAACTTGGCTCACCAAATTTTGTTCTTCTAGGTTGAAGCGTTCGTCTACAGTAGCAGTTTTTATATTTAGGTGTCCCTCGATTCTCTGATATATAGATAGATGAATTTGGAACTCTAACTCCAACATGGTTTGTAGTAGCTCTTTGAAACTTGACAAAATAAAGGAGTTCTCAGTTTTGTCTCTATGGTTTGTTTCCTCTTCAAGTAGCCCTAGGGACACAGTGTGGAAAAGCACTTTCATTGAGAGGGGTTGTCAAACTTCTACGAAATAACGAGTTTCCGAAATACCAGCAAATATTTTTTCACCCAATCTTGATGATACTTGGTGGTAATGATCAGTACACAAATCCCACTTGGCTCACCAAATTTTGTTCTTCTAGGTTGAAGCGTTCGTCTACAGTAGCAGTTTTTATATTTAGGATTTTCTCTGTTCTCACCTATATAGATAGAAGAATTTGGAACTAAAAATCCAACATGTTTGTAGTAGCTCTTTGAAACTTGGCAAAATAAAGGAGTTCTCAGTTTTGCCTCTATGGTTTGTTTCCTCTTCAAGTAGCCCTAGGCTTAGACTGTGGAAAAGAACTTTCATTGAGAGGGGTTGCCAAGCTTCTAAGAAATTACGAGTTTCCGAAATACCAGCAAATATTTTTTCACCCAATCTTGATGATACTTTGTGCAAATGATCAGTACACAAATCCCACTTGGCTCACCAAATTTTGTTCTTCTAGGTTGAAGCGTTCGTCTACAGTAGCAGTTTTTATAATTAGGTTTCCCTCTGTTCTCTCCTATATAGAAAGATGAACTTGGAACTCTAAATCCAACATGGTTTGTAGTAGCTCTTTGAAACTTGACAAAATAAAGGAGTTCTTAGTTTTGTCTCTATGGTTTGTTTCCTCTTCAAGTAGCCCTAGGCACAGACTGTGGAAAAGCACTTTCATTGAGAGGGGTTTCCAAGCTTCTAAGAAATAACGAGTTTCCGAAATACCAGCAAACATTTTTTCACCCAATCTTGATGATACTTGGAGGTAAGGATTAGTACACATTTCCAACTTGGCTCACCAAATTTTGTTCTTCTAGGTTGAAGCGTTCGTCTACAGTAGCAGTTTTTATATTTAGTTTCCCTTTGTTCTCCCCTATGTAGAAAGATGAATTTGGAACTCTAAATCCCACATTGTTTGTAGTAGCTCTTTGAAACTTGACAAAATAAAGTATTTCTCAGTTTTGTCTCTATGGTTTGTTTCCTCTTCAAATAGCCCTAGGCACAGACTGTGGTAAAGCACTTTCATTGAGAGGGGTTGCCAAGCTTCTAAGAAATAACGAGTTTCCGAAATACCAGCAAATAGTTTTTCACCCAATCTTGATGATACTTGGTGGTAATGATAGGTATACAAATCCCACTTGGCTCACCTAATTTTGTTCTTCTAGGTTGAAGCGTTCGTCTACAGTAGCTGTTTATATATTTAGGTTTCCCTCTGTTCTCTCCTATATAGAAAGATGAATTTGGAACTCTAAATCCAACATGGTTTGTAGTAGCTCTTTGAAACTTTACAAAATAAAGGAGTTCTCAGTTTTGTCTCTATGGTTTGTTTCCTCTTCAAATAGCCCTAGGCGCAGACTGTGGAAAAGCACTTTCATTGAGAGGGGTTGCCAACCTTCTAAGAAATAACGAGTTTCCGAAATACCAGCAAATATTTTTTCACCCAATCTTGATGATACTTGGTTCTAATGATCAGTACACAAATCTCACTTGGCTCACCAAATTTTGTTCTTCTACGTTGGAGCGTTCGTCTACAGTAGCAGTTTTTATATTTAGGTTTCACTCTGTTCTCTCCTATATAGATAGATGAATTTGGATCTCGAAATCCAACATGGTTTGTAGTAGCTCTTTGAAACTTGACAACATAAATTAGTTCTCAGTTTTGTCTCTATGGTTTGTTTCCTCTTCAAGTAGCCCTAGGCACAGACCTTGGAAAAGCACTTTCATTGAGAGGGGTTGCCAAGCTTCTAAGAAATAACGAGTTTGCGAAATAGCAGCCAATATTTTTTCACCCAATCTTGATGATACTTGGTGGTAATGATCAGTACACAAATCCCACTTGGCTCACCAAATTTTGTTCTTCTAGGTTGAAGCGTTCGTCTACAGTAGCAGTTTTTATATTTAGGTTTCCCTCGATTCTCTGATATATAGATAGATGAATTTGGACCTCTAAATCCAACATGGTTTGTAGTAGCTCTTTGAGACTTGACAAAATAAAAGAGTTCTCAGTTTTGTCTCTATGGTTTGTTTCCTCTTCAAGAAGGCCGAGGCACAGACTGTGGAAAGCACTTTCATTGGGAGGGGTTGCCAAGCTTCTACGAAATAACGAGATTCCGAAATACCAGCAAATATTTTTTCACCCAATCTTGATAATACTTGGTGGTAATGATCAGTACACAAATCCCACTTGGCTCACCAAATTTTGTTATTCTAGGTTGAAGCGTTCGTCTACAGTAGCAGTTTTTATATTTAGGTTTCCCTCTGTTCTCTAATATATAGATAGATGAATTTGGAACCCTAAATCCAACATGGTTTGTAGTAGCTCTTTGAAACTTGAAAAAATAACGGAGTTCTCAGTTTTGTCTCTATGGTTTGTTTTCTCTTCAAGTAGCCCTAGGCACACACTGTGGAAAAGCACTTTCATTGAGAGGGGTTGCCAAGCTTCTAAGAAAAAACGAGTTTCCGAAATACCAGCAAATATTTTTTCACCCAATCTTGATGATACAAGGTTCTAATGATCAGTACACAAATCCCACTTGGCTCACCAAATTTTGTTCTTCTAGGTTGAAGCGTTCGTCTACAGTAGCAGTTTTTATATTTAGGTTTCACTCTGTTCTCTCATATATAGATAGATGAATTTGGAACTCGAAATCCAGCATGGTTTGTAGTAGCTCTTTGAAACTTGACAACATAAAGGAGTTCTCAGTTTTGTCTCTATGGTTTTTTTCCTCTTCAAGTAGCCCTAGGCACAGACTGTGGAAAAGCACTTTCATTGAGAGGGGTTGCCAAGCTTCTAAGAAATAAAGAGTTTCCAAAATACCAGCAAACATTTTTTCACCCAATCTTGATGATACTTGGAGGTAATGATTAGTACACATTTCCAACTTGGCTCACCACATTTTGTTCTTCTAGGTTGAAGCGTTCGTCTACAGTAGCAGTTTTTATATTTAGGTTTCCCTCGATTCTCTGATATATAGATAGATGAATTTGGAACTCTAACTCCAACATGGTTTGTAGTAGCTCTTTGAAACTTGACAAAATAAAGGAGTTCTCAGTTTTGTCTCTATGGTTTGTTTCCTCTTCAAGTAGCCCTAGGAACACACTGTGGAAAAGCACTTTCATTGAGAGGGGTTGACTAGCTTCTAAGACAAAACGAGTTTCCGAAATAGCAGCAAATATTTTTTCACCCAATCTTGATGATACGTGGTGGTAATGATCAGTACACAAATCCCACTTGGCTCAACAAATTTTGTTCTTCTAGGTTGAAGCGTTAGTCTACAGTAGCAGTTTCTATATTTAGGTTTCCCTCTGTTATCTCATATATAGATAGATGAATTTGGAACTCTAAATCCAACATGGTGTGTAGTAGCTCTTTGAGACTTGACAAAATAAAGGAGTTCTCAGTTTTGTCTCTATGGTTTGTTTCCTCTTCAAGTAGCCCTAGGCACAGACTGTGGAAAAGCACTTTCATTGAGAGGGGTTGCCAAGCTTCTAAGAAATAACGAGTTTCCGAAATACCAGCAAACATTTTTTCACCCAATCTTGATGATACTTGGAGGTAATGATTAGTACACATTTCCAACTTGGCTCACCAAATTTTGTTCTTCTAGGTTGAAGCGTTCGTCTACAGTAGCAGTTTATATATTTAGTTTCCCTTTGTTCTCTCCTATGTAGAAAGATGAATTTGGAAATCTAAATCCCACATTGTTTGTAGTAGCTCTTTGAAACTTGACAAAATAAAGTATTTCTCAGTTTTGTCTCTATGGTTTGTTTCCTCTTCAAATAGCCCTAGGCACAGACTGTGGTAAAGCACTTTCATTGAGAGGGGTTGCCAAGCTTCTAAGAAATAACGAGTTTCCGAAATACCAGCAAATAGTTTTTCACCCAATCTTGATGATACTTGGTGGTAATGATAGGTATACAAATCCCACTTGGCTCACCTAATTTTGTTCTTCTAGGTTGAAGCGTTCGTCTACAGTAGCTGTTTTTATATTTAGGTTTCCCTCTGTTCTCTCCTATATAGAAAGATGAATTTGGAACTCTAAATCCAACATGGTTTGTAGTAGCTCTTTGAAACTTTACAAAATAAAGGAGTTCTCAGTTTTGTCTCTATGGTTTGTTTCCTCTTCAAATAGCCCTAGGCGCAGACTGTGGAAAAGCACTTTCATTGAGAGGGGTTGCCAACCTTCTAAGAAATAACGAGTTTCCGAAATACCAGCAAATATTTTTTCACCCAATCTTGATGATACTTGGTTCTAATGATCAGTACACAAATCCCACTTGGCTCACCAAATTTTGTTCTTCTACGTTGGAGCGTTCGTCTACAGTAGCAGTTTTTATATTTAGGTTTCACTCTGTTCTCTCCTATATAGATAGATGAATTTGGAACTCGAAATCCAACATGGTTTGTAGTAGCTCTTTGAAACTTGACAACATAAATTAGTTCTCAGTTTTGTCTCTATGGTTTGTTTCCTCTTCAAGTAGCCCTAGGCACAGACCTTGGAAAAGCACTTTCATTGAGAGGGGTTGCCAAGCTTCTAAGAAATAACGAGTTTGCGAAATAGCAGCCAATATTTTTTCACCCAATCTTGATGATACTTGGTGGTAATGATCAGTACACAAATCCCACTTGGCTCACCAAATTTTGTTCTTCTAGGTTGAAGCGTTCGTCTACAGTAGCAGTTTTTGTATTTAGGTTTCCCTCGATTCTCTGATATATAGATAGATGAATTTGGAACTCTAAATCCAACATGGTTTGTAGTAGCTCTTTGAGAATTGACAAAATAAAAGAGTTCTCAGTTTTGTCTCTATGGTTTGTTTCCTCTTCAAGAAGGCCGAGGCACAGACTGTGGAAAGCACTTTCATTGGGAGGGGTTGCCAAGCTTCTACGAAATAACGAGATTCCGAAATACCAGCAAATATTTTTTCACCCAATCTTGATAATACTTGGTGGTAATGATCAGTACACAAATCCCACTTGGCTCACCAAATTTTGTTATTCTAGGTTGAAGCGTTCGTCTACAGTAGCAGTTTTTATATTTAGGTTTTCCTCTGTTCTCTAATATATAGATAGATGAATTTGGAACCCTAAATCCAACATGGTTTGTAGTAGCTCTTTGAAACTTGAAAAAATAACGGAGTTCTCAGTTTTGTCTCTATGGTTTGTTTTCTCTTCAAGTAGCCCTAGGCACACACTGTGGAAAAGCACTTTCATTGAGAGGGTTTGCCAAGCTTCTAAGAAAAAACGAGTTTCCGAAATACCAGCAAATATTTTTTCACCCAATCTTGATGATACAAGGTTCTAATCATCAGTACACAAATCCCACTTAGCTCACCAAATTTTGTTCTTCTAGGTTAAAGCGTTCATCTACAGTAGCAGTTTTTATATTTAGGTTTCACTCTGTTCTCTCCTATATAGATAGATGAATTTGGAACTCGAAATCCAACATGGTTTGTAGTAGCTCTTTGAAACTTGACAACATAAAGGAGTTCTCAGTTTTGTCTCTATGGTTTTTTTCCTCTTCAAGTAGCCCTAGGCACAGACTGTGGAAAAGCACTTTCATTGAGAGGGGTTGCCAAGCTTCTAAGAAATAACGAGTTTCCGAAATACCAGCAAACATTTTTTCACCCAATCTTGATGATACTTGGAGGTAATGATTAGTACCCATTTCCAACTTGGCTCACCAAATTTTGTTCTTCTAGGTTGAAGCGTTCGTCTACAGTAGCAGTTTTTATATTTAGGTTTCCCTCGATTCTCTGATATATAGATAGATGAATTTGGAACTCTAACTCCAACATGGTTTGTAGTAGCTCTTTGAAACTTGACAAAATAAAGGAGTTCTCAGTTTTGTCTCTATGGTTTGTTTCCTCTTCAAGTAGCCCTAGGAACACACTGTGGAAAAGCACTTTCATTGAGAGGGGTTGACTAGCTTCTAAGACAAAACGAGTTTCCGAAATAGCAGCAAATATTTTTCACCCAATCTTGATGATACGTGGTGGTAATGATCAGTACACAAATCCCACTTGGCTCACCAAATTTTGTTCTTCTAGGTTGAAGCGTTCGTCTACAGTAGCAGTTTTTATATTTAGGTTTCCCTCTGTTATCTCATATATAGATAGATGAATTTGGAACTCTAAATCCAACATGGTTTGTAGTAGCTCTTTGAGACTTGACAAAATAAAGGAGTTCTCAGTTTTGTCTCTATGGTTTGTTTTCTCTTCAAGTAGCCCTAGGCACAGACTGTGGAAAAGCACTTTCATTGAGAGGGGTTGCCAAGCTTCTAAGAAATTACGAGTTTCGGAAATACCAGCAAATATTTTTTCACCCAATCTTGATGATACTTTGTGCAAATGATCAGTACACAAATCCCACTTGGCTCACCAAATTTTGTTCTTCTAGGTTGAAGCGTTCGTCTACAGTAGCAGTTTTTATAATTAGGTTTCCCTCTGTTCTCTCCTATATAGAAAGATGAACTTGGAACTCTAAATCCAACATGGTTTGTAGTAGCTCTTTGAAACTTGACAAAATAAAGGAGTTCTTAGTTTTGTCTCTATGGTTTGTTTCCTCTTCAAGTAGCCCTAGGCACAGACTGTGGAAAAGCACTTTCATTGAGAGGGGTTGCCAAGCTTCTAAGAAATAACGAGTTTCCGAAATACCAGCAAACATTTTTTCACCCAATCTTGATGATACTTGGAGGTAATGATTAGTACACATTTCCAACTTGGCTCACCAAATTTTGTTCTTCTAGGTTGAAGCGTTCGTCTACAGTAGCAGTTTTTATATTTAGGTGTCCCTCGATTCTCTGATATATAGATAGATGAATTTGGAACTCTAACTCCAACATGGTTTGTAGTAGCTCTTTGAAACTTGACAAAATAAAGGAGTTCTCAGTTTTGTCTCTATGGTTTGTTTCCTCTTCAAGTAGCCCTAGGGACACAGTGTGGAAAAGCACTTTCATTGAGAGGGGTTGTCAAGCTTCTACGAAATAACGAGTTTCCGAAATACCAGCAAATATTTTTTCACCCAATCTTGATGATACTTGGTGGTAATGATCAGTACACAAATCCCACTTGGCTCACCAAATTTTGTTCTTCTAGGTTGAAGCGTTCGTCTACAGTAGCAGTTTTTATATTTAGGTTTTTCTCTGTTCTCACCTATATAGATAGAAGAATTTGGAACTAAAAATCCAACATGTTTGTAGTAGCTCTTTGAAACTTGGCAAAATAAAGGAGTTCTCAGTTTTGCCTCTATGGTTTGTTTCCTCTTCAAGTAGCCCTAGGCTTAGACTGTGGAAAAGAACTTTCATTGAGAGGGGTTGCCAAGCTTCTAAGAAATTACGAGTTTCCGAAATACCAGCAAATATTTTTTCACCCAATCTTGATGATACTTGGTGGTAATGATCAGTACACAAATCCCACTTGGCTCACCAAATTTTGTTCTTCTAGTTTGAGGCGTTCGTCTACAGTAGCAGTTTTTATATTTAGTTTCCCTTTGTTCTCTCCTATGTAGAAAGATGAATTTGGAACTCTAAATCCCACATTGTTTGTAGTAGCTCTTTGAAACTTGACAAAATAAAGTATTTCTCAGTTTTGTCTCTATGGTTTGTTTCCTCTTCAAGTAGCCCTAGGCACAGACTGTGGTAAAGCACTTTCATTGAGAGGGGTTGCCAAGCTTCTAAGAAATAACAAGTTTCCGAAATACCAGCAAATAGTTTTTCACCCAATCTTGATGATACTTGGTGGTAATGATAGGTATACAAATCCCACTTGGCTCACCTAATTTTGTTCTTCTAGGTTGAAGCGTTCGTCTACAGTAGCTGTTTTTATATTTAGGTTTCCCTCTGTTCTCTCCTATATAGAAAGATGAATTTGGAACTCTAAATCCAACATGGTTTGTAGTAGCTCTTTGAAACTTTACAAAATAAAGGAGTTCTCAGTTTTGTCTCTATGGTTTGTTTACTCTTCAAATAGCCCTAGGCGCAGACTGTGGAAAAGCACTTTCATTGAGAGGGGTTGCCAACCTTCTAAGAAATAACGAGTTGCCGAAATACCAGCAAATATTTTTTCACCCAATCTTGATGATACTTGGTGGTAATGATCAGTACACAAATTCCACTTGGCTCACCAAATTTTGTTCTTCTAGGTTGAAGCGTTCGTCTACAGTAGCAGTTTTTATATTTAGGTTTCCCTCTGTTCTCTCCTATATAGAAAGATGAATTTGAAACTCTAAATCCAACAAGGATTTTCGTAGCTCTTTGAAACTTGACAAAATAAAGGAGTTCTCAGTTTTGTCTCTATGGTTTGTTTGGTCTTCAAATAGCCCTAGGCGCAGACTGTGGAAAAGCATTTCATTGAGAGGGGTTGCCAAGCTTTTAAGAAATAACGAGTTTCCTAAATACCAGCAAATATTTTTTCACCCAATCTTGATGATACTTTTTGGTAATGATCAGTACACATATCCCACTTGGCTCACCAAATTTTGTTCTTCTAGGTTGAAGCGTTTGTCTACAGTAGAAGTTTTTATATTTAGGTTTCCCTCTGTTCT
The DNA here is from genome assembly GCF_048772815.1 of Callospermophilus lateralis. Taxonomy (NCBI): domain Eukaryota; kingdom Metazoa; phylum Chordata; class Mammalia; order Rodentia; family Sciuridae; genus Callospermophilus; species Callospermophilus lateralis. The sequence goes on from NW_027513744.1 coordinate 23,452, forward strand.
CTAATAAATAGATAGATGAATTTGGAACTCTAAATCCAACATGGTTTGTAGTAGCTCTTTGAAACTTGACCAAATAAAGGAGTTCTCAGTTTGTCTCTATGGTTTGTTTCCTCTTCATGTAGCCCTAGGCACAGACTGTGGAAAAGCACTTTCATTGAGAGGGGTTGCCAAGCTTCTAAGAAAAAACGAGTTTCTGAAATACCAGCAAATATTTTTTCACCCAATCTTGATGATACGTGGTGGTAATGATCAGTACACAAATCCCACTTGGCTCACCAAATTTTGTTCTTCTAGGTTGAAGCGTTCCTCTACAGTAGCAGTTTTTATATTTAGGTTTCCCTCTGTTATCTCATATATAGATAGATGAATTTGGAACTCTAAATCCAACATGGTTTGTAGTAGCTCTTTGAGACTTGACAAAATAAAGGAGTTCTCAGTTTTGTCTCTATGGTTTGTTTCCTCTTCAAGTAGCCCTAGGCACAGACTGTGGAAAAGCACTTTCATTGAGAGGGGTTGCCAAGCTTCTAAGAAATTACGAGTTTCGGAAATACCAGCAAATATTTTTTCACCCAATCTTGATGATACTTTGTGCAAATGATCAGTACACGAATCCCACTTGGCTCACCAAATTTTGTTCTTCTAGGTTGAAGCGTTCGTCTACAGTAGCATTTTTTATATTTAGGTTTCCCTCTGTTCTCTCCTATATAGAAAGATGAACTTGGAACTCTAAATCCAACATGGTTTGTAGTAGCTCTTTGAAACTTGACAAAATAAAGGAGTTCTCAGTTTTGTCTCTATCGTTTTTTTCCTCTTCAAGTAGCCCTAGGCACAGACTGTGGAAAAGCACTTTCATTGAGAGGGGTTGCCAAGCTTCTAAGAAATAACGAGTTTCCGAAATACCAGCAAACATTTTTACACCCAATCTTGATGATACTTGGAGGTAATGATTAGTACACATTTCCAACTTGGCTCACCAAATTTTGATCTTCTAGGTTGAAGCGTTCGTCTACAGTAGCAGTTTTTATATTTAGGTTTCCCTCGATTCTCTGATATATAGATAGATGAATTTGGAACTCTAACTCCAACATGGTTTGTAGTAGCTCTTTGAAACTTGACAAAATAAAGGAGTTCTCAGTTTTGTCTCTATGGTTTGTTTCCTCTTCAAGTAGCCCTAGGAACACACTATGGAAAAGCACTTTCATTGAGAGGGGTTGACTAGCTTCTAAGACAAAACGAGTTTCCGAAATAGCAGCAAATATTTTTTCACCCAATCTTGATGATACGTGGTGGTAATGATCAGTACACAAATTCCACTTGGCTCACCAAATTTTGTTCTTCTAGGTTGAAGCGTTCGTCTACAGTAGCAGTTTTTATATTTAGGTTTCCCTCTGTTATCTCATATATAGATAGATGAATTTGGAACTCTAAATCCAACATGGTTTGTAGTAGCTCTTTGAGACTTGACAAAATAAAGGAGTTCTCAGTTTTGTCTCTATGGTTTGTTTCCTCTTCAAGTAGCCCTAGGCACAGACTGTGGAAAAGCACTTTCATTGAGAGGGGTTGCCAAGCTTCTAAGAAATTACGAGTTTCGGAAATACCAGCAAATATTTTTTCACCCAATCTTGATGATACTTGGTGGTAATGATCAGTACACAAATCCCACTTGGCTCACCAAATTTTGTTCTTCTAGGTTGAAGCGTTCGTCTACAGTAGCAGTTTTTATAATTAGGTTTCCCTCTGTTCTCTCCTATATAGAAAGATGAACTTGGAACTCTAAATCCAACATGGTTTGTAGTAGCTCTTTGAAAATTGACAAAATAAAGGAGTTCTTAGTTTTGTCTCTATGGTTTGTTTCCTCTTCAAGTAGCCCTAGGCACAGACTGTGGAAAAGCACTTTCATTGAGAGGGGTTGCCAAGCTTCTAAGAAATAACGAGTTTCCGAAATACCAGCAAATATTTTTTCACCCAATCTTGATGATATTGGTGGTAATGATTAGTACACATTTCCAACTTGGCTAACCAAATTTTGTTCTTCTAGGTTGAAGCGTTCGTCTACAGTAGCAGTTTTTATATTTAGGTTTCCCTCGATTTTCTGATATATAGATAAATGAATTTGGAACTCTAACTCCAACATGGTTTGTAGTAGCTCTTTGAAACTTGACAAAATAAAGGAGTTCTCAGTTTTGTCTCTTTGGTTTGTTTCCTCTTCAAGTAGCCCTAGGCACAGACTGTGGAAAAGCACTTTCATTGAGAGGGGTTGCCAAGCTTCTAAGAAATAACGAGTTTCCGAAATACCAGCAAACATTTTTTCACCCAATCTTGATGATACTTGGAGGTAATGATTAGTACACATTTCCAACTTGGCTCACCAAATTTTGTTCTTCTAGGTTGAAGCGTTCGTCTACAGTAGCAGTTTTTATATTTAGGTTTCCCTCTGTTATCTCATATATAGATAGATGAATTTGGAACTCTAAATGCAACATGGTTTGTAGTAGCTCTTTGAGACTTGACAAAATAAAGGAGTTCTCAGTTTTGTCTCTATGGTTTGTTTCCTCTTCAAGTAGCCCTAGGCACAGACTGTGGAAAAGCACTTTCATTGAGAGGGGTTGCCAAGCTTCTAAGAAATTACGAGTTTCGGAAATACCAGCAAATATTTTTTCACCCAATCTTGATGATACTTTGTGCAAATGATCAGTACACAAATCCCACTTGGCTCACCAAATTTTGTTCTTCTAGGTTGAAGCGTTCGTCTACAGTAGCAGTTTTTATAATTAGGTTTCCCTCTGTTCTCTCCTATATAGAAAGATGAACTTGGAACTCTAAATCCAACATGGTTTGTAGTAGCTCTTTGAAAATTGACAAAATAAAGGAGTTCTTAGTTTTGTCTCTATGGTTTGTTTCCTCTTCAAGTAGCCCTAGGCACAGACTGTGGAAAAGCACTTTCATTGAGAGGGGTAGCCAAGCTTCTAAGAAATAACGAGTTTCCGAAATACCAGCAAATATTTTTTCACCCAATCTTGATGATACTTGGTGGTAATGATTAGTACACATTTCCAACTTGGCTAACCAATTTTTGTTCTTCTAGGTTGAAGCGTTCGTCTACAGTAGCAGTTTTTATATTTAGGTTTCCCTCGATTTTCTGATATATAGATAGATGAATTTGGAACTCTAACTCCAACATGGTTTGTAGTAGCTCTTTGAAACTTGACAAAATAAAGGAGTTCTCAGTTTTGTCTCTATGGTTTGTTTCCTCTTCAAGTAGCCCTAGGCACAGACTGTGGAAAAGCACTTTCATTGAGAGGGGTTGCCAAGCTTCTAAGAAATAACGAGTTTCCGAAATACCAGCAAACATTTTTTCACCCAATCTTGATGATACTTGGAGGTAATGATTAGTACACATTTCCAACTTGGCTCACCAAATTTTGTTCTTCTAGGTTGAAGCGTTCGTCTACAGTAGCAGTTTTTATATTTAGGTTTCCCTCGATTCTCTGATATATAGATAGATGAATTTGGAACTCTAACTCCAACATGGTTTGTAGTAGCTCTTTGAAACTTGACAAAATAAAGGAGTTCTCAGTTTTGTCTCTATGGTTTGTTTCCTCTTCAAGTAGCCCTAGGGACACACTGTGGAAAAGCACTTTCATTGAGAGGGGTTGTCAAGCTTCTACGAAATAACGAGTTTCCGAAATACCAGCAAATATTTTTTCACCCAATCTTGATGATACTTTTTGGTAATGATCAGTACACAAATTCCACTTGGCTCACCAAATTTTGTTCTTCTAGGTTGAAGCGTTCATCTACAGTAGCAGTTTTTATATTTAGGTTTCCCTCTGTTCTCTCCTATATAGAAAGATGAATTTGGAACTCTAAATCCAACATGGTTTTTCGAGCTCTTTGAAACATGACAAAATAAAGGAGTTCTCAGTTTTGTCTCTATACTTTGTTTGGTCTTCAAATAGCCCTAGGCGCAGACTGTGGAAAAGCATTTCATTGAGAGGGGTTGCCAAGCTTTTAAGAAATAACGAGTTTCCGAAACACCAGCAAATAGTTTTTCACCCAATCTTGATGATACTTGGTGGTAATGATAGGTATACAAATCCCACTTGGCTCAACTAATTTTGTTCTTCTAGGTTGAAGCGTTCGTCTACAGTAGCAGTTTTCATATTTAGGTTTCCCTCTGTTCTCTCCTATATAGAAAGATGAATTTGGAACTCTAAATCCAACATGGTTTGTAGTAGCTCTTTGAAACTTGACAAAATAAAGGAGTTCTCAGTTTTGTCTCTATGGTTTGTTTGGTCTTCAAATAGCCCTAGGCGCAGACTGTGGAAAAGCATTTCATTGAGAGGGGTTGCCAAGCTTTTAAGAAATAACGAGTTTCCGAAATACCAGCAAATATTTTTTCACCCAATCTTGATGATACTTTTTGGTAATGATCAGTACACATATCCCACTTGGCTCACCAAATTTTGTTCTTAAAGGTTGAAGCGTTCGTCTACAGTAGAAGTTTTTATATTTAGGTTTCCCTCTGTTCTCTAATAAATAGATAGATGAATTTGGAACTCTAAATCCAACATGGTTTGTAGTAGCTCTTTGAAACTTGACCAAATAAAGGAGTTCTCAGTTTGTCTCTATGGTTTGTTTCCTCTTCATGTAGCCCTAGGCACAGACTGTGGAAAAGCACTTTCATTGAGAGGGGATGCCAAGCTTTAAGAAATAACGAGTTTGCGAAATACCAGCAAATATTTTTTCACCCAATCTTGATGATACTTGGTGGTAATGATCAGTACACAAATCCCACTTGGCTGACCAAATTTTGTTCTTCTAGGTTGAAGCGTTCGTCTAGAGTTGCAGTTTTTATATTTAGGTTTCACTCTGTTCTCTTATATATAGATAGATGAATTTGAAACTCTAACTCCAACATGGTTTGTAGTAGCTCTTTGAAACGTGACAAAATAAAGGAGTTCTCAGTTTGGTCTCTATGGTTTGTTTCCTCTTCAAGTAGGCCTAGGCACAGACTGTTTAAAGCACTTTCATTGGGAGAGGTTGCCAAGCTTCTACGAAATAACGAGATTCTGAAATACCAGCAAATATTTTTTCACCCAATCTTGATAATACTTGGTGGTTATGATCAGTACACAAATCCCACTTGGCTCTCCAAATTTTGTTCTTCTAGGTTGAAGCGTTCGTCTACAGTAGCAGGTTTTATATTTAGGTTTCACTCTGTTCTCTCATATATAGATAGATGAATTTGGAACTCGAAATCCAACATGGTTTGTAGTAGCTCTTTGAAACTTGACAACATAAAGGAGTTCTCAGTTTTGTCTCTATGGTTTGTTTCCTCTTCAAGTAGCCCTAGGCACAGAACTTGGAAAAGCACATTCATTGAGAGGGGTTGCCAAGCATCTAAGAAATAACGAGTTTCTGAAATACCAGCAAATATTTTTTCACCCAATCTTGATGATACTTGGTGGTAATGATCAGTACACAAATTCCACTTGGCTTACCAAATTTTGTTCTTCTAGGTTGAAGCGTTCGTCTACAGTAGCAGTTTTTATATTTAGGTTTCCCTCGATTCTCTGATATATAGATAGATGAATTTGGAACTCTAAATCCAACATGGTTTGTGGTAGCTGTTTGAGACTTGACAAAATAAAGGAGTTCTCAGTTTTGTCTCTATGGTTTGTTTCCTCTTCAAGAAGGCCTAGGCACAGACTGTGGAAAGCACTTTCATTGAGAGGGGTTGCCAAGCTTCTACGAAATAACGAGATTCGAAATACCAGGAAATATTTTTTCACCCAATATTGATAATACTTGGTGGTAATGATCAGTACACAAATCCACTGGGCTCACCAAATTTGTTCTTCTAGGTTGAAGCATTCGTCTACAGTAGCAGTTTTTATATTTAGGTTTCCCTCTGTTCTCTAATATATAGATAGATGAATTTGGAACTCTAAATCCAACATGTTTGTAGTAGCTCTTTGAAACTTGAAAAAATAACGGAGTTTCTCAGTTTTGTCTCTATGGTTTGTTTCCTCTTCAACTAGCCCTAGGAACACACTGTGGAAAAGCACTTTCATTGAGAGGGGTTGACAAGCTTCTAAGACAAAACGAGTTTCCGAAATACCAGCGAATATTTTTTCACCCAATCTTGATGATACGTGGTGGTAATGATCAGTACACCAAATCCCACTTGGCTCACCAATTTTGTTCTTCTAGGTTGAAGCGTTCGTCTACAGTAGCAGTTTTTATATTTAGGTTTCCTCGATTCTCTGATATATAGATAGATGAATTTGGAACTCTAACTCCAACATGGTTTGTAGTAGCTCTTTGAAACTTGACAAAATAAAGGAGTTCTCAGTTTTGTCTCTATGGTTTGTTTCCTTTTCAAGTAGCCCTAGGAACACACTATGGAAAAGCACTTTCATTGAGAGGGGTTGACTATCTTCTAAGACAAAACGAGTTTCCGAAATAGCAGCAAATATTTTTTCACCCAATCTTGATGATACGTGGTGGTAATGATCAGTACACAAATCCCACTTGGCTCACCAAATTTTGTCTTCTAGGTTGAAGCGTTCGTCTACAGTAGCAGTTTTTATATTTAGGTTTCCCTCGATTCTCTGATATATAGATAGATGAATTTGGAACTCTAACTCCAACATGGTTTGTAGTAGCTCTTTGAAACTTGACAAAAATAAAGGAGTTCTCAGTTTTGTCTCTATGGTTTGTTTCCTCTTCAAGTAGCCCTAGGGACACACTGTGGAAAAGCACTTTCATTGAGAGGGGTTGTCAAGCTTCTACGAAATAACGAGTTTTCCGAAATACCAGCAAATATTTTTTCACCCAATCTTGATGATACTTTTTGGTAATGATCAGTACACAAATTCCACTTGGCTCACCAAATTTTGTTCTTCTAGGTTGAAGCGTTCATCTACAGTAGCAGTTTTTATATTTAGGTTTCCCTCTGTTCTCTCCTATATAGAAAGATGAATTTGGAACTCTAAATCCAACATGGTTTTTCGAGCTCTTTGAAACATGACAAAATAAAGGAGTTCTCAGTTTTGTCTCTATACTTTGTTTGGTCTTCAAATAGCCCTAGGCGCAGACTGTGGAAAAGCATTTCATTGAGAGGGGTTGCCAAGCTTTTAAGAAATAACGAGTTTCCGAAACACCAGCAAATAGTTTTTCACCCAATCTTGATGATACTTGGTGGTAATGATAGGTATACAAATCCCACTTGGGCTCAACTAATTTTGTTCTTCTAGGTGAAGCGTTCGTCTACAGTAGCAGTTTTCATATTTAGGTTTCCTCTGTTCTCTCCTATATAGAAAGATGAATTTGGAACTCTAAATCCAACATGGTTTGTAGTAGCTCTTTGAAACTTGACAAAATAAAGGAGTTCTCAGTTTGTCTCTATGGTTTGTTTGGTCTTCAAATAGCCCTAGGCGCAGACTGTGGAAAAGCATTTCATTGAGAGGGGTTGCCAAGCTTTTAAGAAATAACGAGTTTCCGAAATACCAGCAAATATTTTTTCACCCAATCTTGATGATACTTTTTGGTAATGATCAGTACACATATCCCACTTGGCTCACCAAATTTTGTTCTTAAAGGTTGAAGCGTTCGTCTACAGTAGAAGTTTTTATATTTAGGTTTCCCTCTGTTCTCTAATAAATAGATAGATGAATTTGGAACTCTAAATCCAACATGGTTTGTAGTAGCTCTTTGAAACTTGACCAAATAAAGGAGTTCTCAGTTTGTCTCTATGGTTTGTTTCCTCTTCATGTAGCCCTAGGCACAGACTGTGGAAAAGCACTTTCATTGAGAGGGGATGCCAAGCTTTAAGAAATAACGAGTTTGCGAAATACCAGCAAATATTTTTTCACCCAATCTTGATGATACTTGGTGGTAATGATCAGTACACAAATCCCACTTGGCTGACCAAATTTTGTTCTTCTAGGTTGAAGCGTTCGTCTAGAGTTGCAGTTTTTATATTAGGTTTCACTCTGTTCTCTTATATATAGATAGATGAATTTGAAACTCTAACTCCAACATGGTTTGTAGTAGCTCTTTGAAACGTGACAAAATAAAGGAGTTCTCAGTTTGGTCTCTATGGTTTGTTTCCTCTTCAAGTAGGCCTAGGCACAGACTGTTTAAAGCACTTTCATTGGGAGAGGTTGCCAAGCTTCTACGAAATAACGAGATTCTGAAATACCAGCAAATATTTTTTTCACCCAATCTTGATAATACTTGGTGGTAATGATCAGTACACAAATCCCACTTGGCTCTCCAAATTTTGTTCTTCTAGGTTGAAGCGTTCGTCTACAGTAGCAGGTTTTATATTTAGGTTTCACTCTGTTCTCTCATATATAGATAGATGAATTTGGAACTCGAAATCCAACATGGTTTGTAGTAGCTCTTTGAAACTTGACAACATAAAGGAGTTCTCAGTTTTGTCTCTATGGTTTGTTTCCTCTTCAAGTAGCCCTAGGCACAGAACTTGGAAAAGCACATTCATTGAGAGGGGTTGCCAAGCATCTAAGAAATAACGAGTTTCTGAAATACCAGCAAATATTTTTTCACCCAATCTTGATGATACTTGGTGGTAATGATCAGTACACAAATTCCACTTGGCTTACCAAATTTTGTTCTTCTAGGTTGAAGCGTTCGTCTACAGTAGCAGTTTTTATATTTAGGTTTCCCTCGATTCTCTGATATATAGATAGATGAATTTGGAACTCTAAATCCAACATGGTTTGTGGTAGCTGTTTGAGACTTGACAAAAATAAAGGAGTTCTCAGTTTTGTCTCTATGGTTTGTTTCCTCTTCAAGAAGGCCTAGGCACAGACTGTGGAAAGCACTTTCATTGAGAGGGGTTGCCAAGCTTCTACGAAATAACGAGATTCCGAAATACCAGGAAATATTTTTTCACCAATATTGATAATACTTGGTGGTAATGATCAGTACACAAATCCCACTGGGCTCACCAAATTTTGTTCTTCTAGGTTGAAGCATTCGTCTACAGTAGCAGTTTTTATATTTAGGTTTCCCTCTGTTCTCTAATATATAGATAGATGAATTTGGAACTCTAAATCCAACATGGTTTGTAGTAGCTCTTTGAAACTTGAAAAAATAACGGAGTTCTCAGTTTTGTCTCTATGGTTTGTTTCCTCTTCAACTAGCCCTAGGAACACACTGTGGAAAAGCACTTTCATTGAGAGGGGTTGACAAGCTTCTAAGACAAAACGAGTTTCCGAAATACCAGCGAATATTTTTTCACCCAATCTTGATGATACGTGGTGGTAATGATCAGTACACAAATCCCACTTGGCTCACCAAATTTTGTTCTTCTAGGTTGAAGCGTTCGTCTACAGTAGCAGTTTTTATATTTAGGTTTCCCTCGATTCTCTGATATATAGATAGATGAATTGGAACTCTAACTCCAACATGGTTTGTAGTAGCTCTTTGAAACTTGACAAAATAAAGGAGTTCTCAGTTTTGTCTCTATGGTTTGTTTCCTTTTCAAGTAGCCCTAGGAACACACTATGGAAAAGCACTTTCATTGAGAGGGGTTGACTATCTTCTAAGACAAAAACGATTTTCCGAAATAGCAGCAATATTTTTTCACCCAATCTTGATGATACGTGGTGGTAATGATCAGTACACAAATCCACTTGCTCACAAATTTTGTTCTTCTAGGTTGAAGCGTTCGTCTACAGTAGCAGTTTTTATATTTAGGTTTCCCTCGATTCTCTGATATATAGATAGATGAATTTGGAACTCTAACTCCACATGGTTTGTAGTAGCTCTTGAAACTTGACAAAATAAAGGAGTTCTCAGTTTTGTCTCTATGGTTTGTTTCCTCTTCAAGTAGCCCTAGGGACACACTGTGGAAAAGCACTTTCATTGAGAGGGGTTGTCAAGCTTCTACGAAATAACGAGTTTCCGAAATACCAGCAAATATTTTTCACCCAATCTTGATGATACTTTTTGGTAATGATCAGTACACAAATTCCACTTGGCTCACCAAATTTTGTTCTTCTAGGTTGAAGCGTTCATCTACAGTAGCAGTTTTTATATTTAGGTTTCCCTCTGTTCTCTCCTATATAGAAAGATGAATTTGGAACTCTAAATCCAACATGGTTTTTCGAGCTCTTTGAAACATGACAAAATAAAGGAGTTCTCAGTTTTGTCTCTATACTTTGTTTGGTCTTCAAATAGCCCTAGGCGCAGACTGTGGAAAAGCATTTCATTGAGAGGGGTTGCCAAGCTTTTAAGAAATAACGAGTTTCCGAAACACCAGCAAATAGTTTTTCACCCAATCTTGATGATACTTGGTGGTAATGATAGGTATACAAATCCCACTTGGCTCAACTAATTTTGTTCTTCTAGGTTGAAGCGTTCGTCTACAGTAGCAGTTTTCATATTTAGGTTTCCCTCTGTTCTCTTCCTATATAGAAAGATGAATTTGGAACTCTAAATCCAACATGGTTTGTAGTAGCTCTTTGAAACTTGACAAAATAAAGGAGTTCTCAGTTTTGTCTCTATGGTTTGTTTGGTCTTCAAATAGCCCTAGGCGTAGACTGGGAAAAGCATTTCATTGAGAGGGGTTGCCAAGCTTTTAAGAAATAACGAGTTTCCGAAATACCAGCAAATATTTTTTCACCCAATCTTGATGATACTTTTTGGTAATGATCAGTACACATATCCCACTTGGCTCACCAAATTTTGTTCTTAAAGGTTGAAGCGTTCGTCTACAGTAGAAGTTTTTATATTTAGGTTTCCCTCTGTTCTCTAATAAATAGATAGATGAATTTGGAACTCTAAATCCAACATGGTTTGTAGTAGCTCTTTGAAACTTGACCAAATAAAGGAGTTCTCAGTTTGTCTCTATGGTTTGTTTCCTCTTCATGTAGCCCTAGGCACAGACTGTGGAAAAGCACTTTCATTGAGCATTGAGAGGGGATGCCAAGCTTTAAGAAATAACGAGTTTGCGAAATACCAGCAAATATTTTTTCACCCAATCTTGATGATACTTGGTGGTAATGATCAGTACACAAATCCCACTTGGCTGACCAAATTTTGTTCTTCTAGGTTGAAGCGTTCGTCTAGAGTTGCAGTTTTTATATTTAGGTTTCACTCTGTTCTCTTATATATAGATAGATGAATTTGAAACTCTAACTCCAACATGGTTTGTAGTAGCTCTTTGAAACGTGACAAAATAAAGGAGTTCTCAGTTTGGTCTCTATGGTTTGTTTCCTCTTCAAGTAGGCCTAGGCACAGACTGTTTAAAGCACTTTCATTGGGAGGGGTTGCCAAGCTTCTACGAAATAACGAGATTCTGAAATACCAGCAAATATTTTTTCACCCAATCTTGATAATACTTGGTGGTAATGATCAGTACACAAATCCCACTTGGCTCTCCAAATTTTGTTCTTCTATGTTGAAGCGTTCGTCTACAGTAGCAGGTTTTATATTTAGGTTTCACTCTGTTCTCTCATATATAGATAGATGAATTTGGAACTCGAAATCCAACATGGTTTGTAGTAGCTCTTTGAAACTTGACAACATAAAGGAGTTCTCAGTTTTGTCTCTATGGTTTGTTTCCTCTTCAAGTAGCCCTAGGCACAGAACTTGGAAAAGCACATTCATTGAGAGGGGTTGCCAAGCATCTAAGAAATAACGAGTTTCTGAAATACCAGCAAATATTTTTTCACCCAATCTTGATGATACTTGGTGGTAATGATCAGTACACAAATTCCACTTGGCTTACCAAATTTTGTTCTTCTAGGTTGAAGCGTTCGTCTACAGTAGCAGTTTTTATATTTAGGTTTCCCTCGATTCTCTGATATATAGATAGATGAATTTGGAACTCTAAATCCAACATGGTTTGTGGTAGCTGTTTGAGACTTGACAAAATAAAGGAGTTCTCAGTTTTGTCTCTATGGTTTGTTTCCTCTTCAAGAAGGCCTAGGCACAGACTGGGGAAAGCACTTTCATTGAGAGGGGTTGCCAAGCTTCTACGAAATAACGAGATTCCGAAATACCAGGAAATATTTTTTCACCCAATATTGATAATACTTGGTGGTAATGATCAGTACACAAATCCCACTGGGCTCACCAAATTTTGTTCTTCTAGGTTGAAGCATTCGTCTACAGTAGCAGTTTTTATATTTAGGTTTCCCTCTGTTCTCTAATATATAGATAGATGAATTTGGAACTCTAAATCCAACATGGTTTGTAGTAGCTCTTTGAAACTTGAAAAAATAACGGAGTTCTCAGTTTTGTCTCTATGGTTTGTTTCCTCTTCAAGTAGCCCTAGGAACACACTGTGGAAAAGCACTTTCATTGAGAGGGGTAGACAAGCTTCTAAGACAAAACGAGTTTCCGAAATACCAGCGAATATTTTTTCACCCAATCTTGATGATACGTGGTGGTAATGATCAGTACACAAATCCCACTTGGCTCACCAAATTTTGTTCTTCTAGGTTGAAGCGTTCGTCTACAGTAGCAGTTTTTATATTTAGGTTTCCCTCGATTCTCTGATATATAGATAGATGAATTTGGAACTCTAACTCCAACATGGTTTGTAGTAGCTCTTTGAAACTTGACAAAATAAAGGAGTTCTCAGTTTTGTCTCTATGGTTTGTTTCCTTTTCAAGTAGCCCTAGGAACACACTATGGAAAAGCACTTTCATTGAGAGGGGTTGACTATCTTCTAAGACAAAACGAGTTTCCGAAATAGCAGCAAATATTTTTTCACCCAATCTTGATGATACGTGGTGGTAATGATCAGTACACAAATCCCACTTGGCTCACCAAATTTTGTTCTTCTAGGTTGAAGCGTTCGTCTACAGTAGCAGTTTTTATATTTAGGTTTCCCTCTGTTATCTCATATATAGATAGATGAATTTGGAACTCTAAATCCAACATGGTTTGTAGTAGCTCTTTGAGACTTGACAAAATAAAGGAGTTCTCAGTTTTGTCTCTATGGTTTGTTTCCTCTTCAAGTAGCCCTAGGCACAGACTGTGGAAAAGCACTTTCATTGAGAGGGGTTGCCAAGCTTCTAAGAAATTACGAGTTTCGGAAATACCAGCAAATATTTTTTCACCCAATCTTGATGATACTTTGTGCAAATGATCAGTACACAAATCCCACTTGGCTCACCAAATTTTGTTCTTCTAGGTTGAAGCGTTCATCTACAGTAGCAGTTTTTATAATTAGGTTTCCCTCTGTTCTCTCCTATATAGAACGATGAACTTGGAACTCTAAATCCAACATGGTTTGTAGTAGCTCTTTGAAAATTGACAAAATAAAGGAGTTCTTAGTTTTGTCTCTATGGTTTGTTTCCTCTTCAAGTAGCCCTAGGCGCAGACTGTGGAAAAGCATTTCATTGAGAGGGGTTGCCAAGCTTTTAAGAAATAACGAGTTTCCGAAATACCAGCAAATAGTTTTTCACCCAATCTTGATGATACTTGGTGGTAATGATAGGTATACAAATCCCACTTGGCTCAACTAATTTTGTTCTTCTAGGTTGAAGCGTTCGTCTACAGTAGCAGTTTTTATATTTAGGTTTCCCTCTGTTCTCTCCTATATAGAAAGATGAACTTGGAACTCTAAATCCAACATGGTTTGTAGTAGCTCTTTGAAACTTGACAAAATAAAGGAGTTCTCAGTTTTGTCTCTATGGTTTTTTTCCTCTTCAAGTAGCCCTAGGCACAGACTGTGGAAAAGCACTTTCATTGAGAGGGGTTGCCAAGCTTCTAAGAAATAACGAGTTTCCGAAATACCAGCAAACATTTTTTCACCCAATCTTGATGATACTTGGAGGTAATGATTAGTACACATTTCCAACTTGGCTCACCAAATTTTGTTCTTCTAGGTTGAAGCGTTCGTCTACAGTAGCAGTTTTTATATTTAGGTTTCCCTCGATTCTCTGATATATAGATAGATGAATTTGGAACTCTAACTCCAACATGGTTTGTAGTAGCTCTTTGAAACTTGACAAAATAAAGGAGTTCTCAGTTTTGTCTCTATGGTTTGTTTCCTCTTCAAGTAGCCCTAGGGACACACTGTGGAAAAGCACTTTCATTGAGAGGGGTTGTCAAGCTTCTACGAAATAACGAGTTTCCGAAATACCAGCAAATATTTTTTCACCCAATCTTGATGATACTTTTTGGTAATGATCAGTACACAAATTCCACTTGGCTCACCAAATTTTGTTCTTCTAGGTTGAAGCGTTCATCTACAGTAGCAGTTTTTATATTTAGGTTTCCCTCTGTTCTCTCCTATATAGAAAGATGAATTTGGAACTCTGAATCCAACATGGTTTTTCGAGCTCTTTGAAACATGACAAAATAAAGGATTTCTCAGTTTTGTCTCTATACTTTGTTTGGTCTTCAAATAGCCCTAGGCGCAGACTGTGGAAAAGCATTTCATTGAGAGGGGTTGCCAAGCTTTTAAGAAATAACGAGTTTCCGAAATACCAGCAAATAGTTTTTCACCCAATCTTGATGATACTTGGTGGTAATGATAGGTATACAAATCCCACTTGGCTCAACTAATTTTGTTCTTCTAGGTTGAAGCGTTCGTCTACAGTAGCAGTTTTCATATTTAGGTTTCCCTCTGTTCTCTCCTATATAGAAAGATGAATTTGGAACTCTAAATCCAACATGGTTTGTAGTAGCTCTTTGAAACTTGACAAAATAAAGGAGTTCTCAGTTTTGTCTCTATGGTTTGTTTCCTCTTCAAATAGCCCTAGGCGCAGACTGTGGAAAAGCACTTTCATTGAGAGGGGTTGCCAAGCTTCTAAGAAATAACGAGTTTCCGAAATACCAGCAAATATTTTTTCACCCAATCTTGATGATACTTGGTGGTAATGATCAGTACACAAATTCCACTTGGCTCACCAAATTTTGTTCTTCTAGGTTGAAGCGTTCGTCTACAGTAGCAGTTTTTATATTTAGGTTTCCCTCTGTTCTCTCCTATATAGAAAGATGAATTTGGAACTCTAAATCCAACATGGATTTTCGTAGCTCTTTGAAACTTGATAAAATAAAGGAGTTCTCAGTTTTGTCTCTATGGTTTGTTTGGTCTTCAAATAGCCCTAGGCGCAGACTGTGGAAAAGCATTTCATTGAGAGGGGTTGCCAAGCTTTTAAGAAATAACGAGTTTCCGAAATACCAGCAAATATTTTTTCACCCAATCTTGATGATACTTTTTGGTAATGATCAGTACACATATCCCACTTGGCTCACCAAATTTTGTTCTTAAAGGTTGAAGCGTTCGTCTACAGTAGAAGTTTTTATATTTAGGTTTCCCTCTGTTCTCTAATAAATAGATAGATGAATTTGGAACTCTAAATCCAACATGGTTTGTAGTAGCTCTTTGAAACTTGACCAAATAAAGGAGTTCTCAGTTTGTCTCTATGGTTTGTTTCCTCTTCATGTAGCCCTAGGCACAGACTGTGGAAAAGCACTTTCATTGAGAGGGGATGCCAAGCTTTAAGAAATAACGAGTTTGCGAAATACCAGCAAATATTTTTTCACCCAATCTTGATGATACTTGGTGGTAATGATCAGTACACAAATCCCACTTGGCTGACCAAATTTTGTTCTTCTAGGTTGAAGCGTTCGTCTAGAGTTGCAGTTTTTATATTTAGGTTTCACTCTGTTCTCTTATATATAGATAGATGAATTTGAAACTCTAACTCCAACATGGTTTGTAGTAGCTCTTTGAAACGTGACAAAATAAAGGAGTTCTCAGTTTGGTCTCTATGGTTTGTTTCCTCTTCAAGTAGGCCTAGGCACAGACTGTTTAAAGCACTTTCATTGGGAGGGGTTGCCAAGCTTCTACGAAATAACGAGATTCTGAAATACCAGCAAATATTTTTTCACCCAATCTTGATAATACTTGGTGGTAATGATCAGTACACAAATCCCACTTGGCTCTCCAAATTTTGTTCTTCTAGGTTGAAGCGTTCGTCTACAGTAGCAGGTTTTATATTTAGGTTTCCCTCTGTTCTCTAATATATAGATAGATGAATTTGGAACTCGAAATCCAACATGGTTTGTAGTAGCTCTTTGAAACTTGAAAAAATAACGGAGTTCTCAGTTTTGTCTCTATGGTTTGTTTCCTCTTCAAGTAGCCCTAGGAACACACTGTGGAAAAGCACTTTCATTGAGAGGGGTTGACAAGCTTCTAAGACAAAACGAGTTTAAGAAATAGCAGCAAATATTTTTTCACCCAATCTTGATGATACTTGGTGGTAATGATCAGTACAGAAATCCCACTTGGCTCACCAAATTTTGTTCTTCTAGGTTGAAGCGTTCGTCTACAGTAGCAGTTTTTATATTTAGGTTTCCCTCTGTTATCTCATATATAGATAGATGAATTTGGAACTCTAAATCCAACATGGTTTGTAGTAGCTCTTTGAAACTTGACAAAATAAAGGAGTTCTCAGTTTTGTCTCTATGGTTTGTTTCCTCTTCAAGTAGCCCTAGGCACAGACTGTGGAAAAGCACTTTCATTGAGAGGGGTTGCCAAGCTTCTAAGAAATTACGAGTTTCGGAAATACCAGCAAATATTTTTTCACCCAATCTTGATGATACTTTGTGCAAATGATCAGTACACAAATCCCACTTGGCTCACCAAATTTTGTTCTTCTAGGTTGAAGCGTTCGTCTACAGTAGCAGTTTTTATATTTAGGTTTCCCTCTGTTCTCTCCTATATAGAAAGATGAACTTGGAACTCTAAATCCAACATGGTTTGTAGTAGCTCTTTGAAACTTGACCAAATAAAGGTGTTCTTAGTTTTGTCTCTATGGTTTGTTTCCTCTTCAAGTAGCCCTAGGCACAGACTGTGGAAAAGCACTTTCATTGAGAGGGGTTGCCAAGCTTCTAAGAAATAACGAGTTTCCGAAATACCAGCAAATATTTTTTCACCCAATCTTGATGATACTTGGTGGTAATGATTAGTACACATTTCCAACTTGGCTAACCAAATTTTGTTCTTCTAGGTTGAAGCGTTCGTCTACAGTAGCAGTTTTTATATTTAGGTTTCCCTCGATTTTCTGATATATAGATAGATGAATTTGGAACTCTAACTCCAACATGGTTTGTAGTAGCTCTTTGAAACTTGACAAAATAAAGGATTTCTCAGTTTTGTCTCTATGGTTTGTTTCCTCTTCAAGTAGCCCTAGGCACAGACTGTGGAAAAGCACTTTCATTGAGAGGGGTTGTAAAGCTTCTAAGAAATAACGAGTTTCCGAAATACCAGCAAACATTTTTTCACCCAATCTTGATGATACTTGGAGGTAATGATTAGTACACATTTCCAACTTGGCTCACCAAATTTTGTTCTTCTAGGTTGAAGCGTTCGTCTACAGTAGCAGTTTTTATATTTAGGTTTCCCTAGATTCTCTGATATATAGATAGATGAATTTGGAACTCTAACTCCAACATGGTTTGTAGTAGCTCTTTGAAACTTGACAAAATAAAGGAGTTCTCAGTTTTGTCTCTATGGTTTGTTTCCTCTTCAAGTAGCCCTAGGGACACACTGTGGAAAAGCACTTTCATTGAGAGGGGTTGTCAAGCTTCTACGAAATAACGAGTTTCCGAAATACCAGCAAATATTTTTTCACCCAATCTTGATGATACTTGGTGGTAATGATCAGTACACAAATTCCACTTGGCTCACCAAATTTTGTTCTTCTAGGTTGAAGCGTTCGTCTACAGTAGCAGTTTTTATATTTAGGTTTCCCTCTGTTCTCTCCTATATAGAAAGATGAATTTGGAACTCTAAATCCAACATGGTTTTTCGTAGCTCTTTG
>NW_027513744.1:41476-94551 GCF_048772815.1 Callospermophilus lateralis
ATACCAGCAAATATTTTTTCACCCAAACTTGATAATACGTGGTGGTAATGACAAGTACACAAATCCCACTTGGCTGACCAAATTTTGTTCTTCTAGATTGAAGCGTCCGTTTAAAATAGCAGTTTTTATATTTAGGTTTCACTCTGTTTCTCCTATATAGATAGATGAATTTGGAACTCTAAATCCAATATGGTTTGTAGTAGCTCTTTGAAACTTGACAAAATAAAGGAGTTCTCAGTTTTGTCTCTATGGTTAGTTTCCTCCTCAAGTCGCCCTAGGCACAGACTTTAGGATAGCAGTTTCATTGAGAGGTGTTGCCAATCTTTTAAGAAATAACGTTTCCGAAATACCAGCAAAAAAAATGAGTTCTCACTTTTGTCTCTAAGGATTGTTTCCTCTTCATGTAGCCTTAGGCACAGACTGTGGAAAAGCACTTTCATTGACAGGGGTTGACAAGCTTCAAAAGAATTAACGGGTTTCCGAAATACCAGCAAATATTTTTCCCCAATCTTGATGATACTTGGTGGTAATGGTCAGTACACAAATCACACTTGGCTCACCAAACTTTGTTCTTCTAGGTTGAAGCGTTCGTCTACAGTAGCAGTTTTTATATTTAGGTTTCCCTCTGTTCTCTCCTATATATATAGATGAATTTGGAACTCTAAATCCAACATGATTTCTAAGAGCTCTTTGAAACTTGACAAAAAAATAGTTCTCAGATTTGTCTTTATGGTTTGTTTCCTCTTCAAGTAGCCCTAAGGAGAGACCTTGGAAAAGCACTTTCATTGAAAGGGGTTGTCAAGCTTCCAAGAAATTACGAGTTTCCATAATACCAGCAAATATTTTTTCACCCAAACTTGATGATACGTGGTGGTAATGACAAGTACACAAATCCCACTTGGCTCACCAAATTTTTTTCTTCTAGGTTGAAGCGTTCGTTTACAGTAGCAGTTTTTATTTTTAGGTTTCACTCTGTTTTCTCCTATGTAGATACATGAATTTGGAACTCTAAATCCAACATGGTTTCTAGTAGCTCATTGAAACTTGACAAAATAAAGGAGTTCACAGTTGTGTCTCGATCATTTGTTTCCTTTTCAAGTAGCCCTAGGCAAAAACTGTGTAAAAGCACTTTCATTGAGAGGGTTGCCAAGCTTCTAAGAAATAACGAGTTTCCGAAATACCAGCAAATATTTTTTCACCCAATATTGATGATACGTGGTGGTAATGACACGTACACGAATCCCACTTGGCTCACCAAATTTTGTTGTTCTAGGTTGAAGCGTTCCTTTACAGTAGCAGTTTTATTTTTAGGTTTCACTCTGTTCTCTCCTATATAGATAGAAGAATTTGGAACTCTAAATCCAACATGGTTTGTAGTAGCTCTTTGAAACTTGAAAAAAAAATAGTTCTCAGTTTTGTCCCTATGGTTTGTTTCCTCTTCAAGTAGCCCTAAGCAGAGACTGTGGAAAAGAACTTTCATTGAGAGGGGTTGCCAATCTTCTAAGAAATAACGAGTTTCCGAAATACCAGCAACTATTTTTTCACCCAATATTGATGATACGTGGTGGTAATGATCAGTACACAAATCCCACTTGGCTCACCAAATTTTGTTCTACTTGGTTGAAGCTTTCGTCTACAGTAGCTGTTTTTATATTTAGGTTTCACTCTGTTCTCTCTAATATAGATAGATGAATTTGGAAGTCTATATCCAACATGGTTTGTAGTAGCTCTTTGAAACTTGACAAAAAAAGTAGCGCTCAGTTTTGTCTCTATGGTTTGCTTCCTCTTCAAGTAGCCCTAGGCACAGACTGTGGAAAAGAACTTTCATTGAAAGGGGTTGCCAAACTTCCAAGAAATAACGAGTTACCGAAATACCAGCAAATATTTTTTCACCCAATCTTGATGATACGTGGTGGTTATGACAAGTACACAAATCCCACCTGGCTCACCAAATTTTGTTCTTCTAGGTTGAAGCGTTCCTTTAAAGTAGCAGTTTTTATTTTTAGGTTTCACTCTGTTCTCTCCTATATATGTAGATGAATTTGGAACTCTAAATCCAACATGGTTTGCAGTAGCTCTTTGACACTTGACAAAAGAAAAAAGTTCTCAGTTTTTTCTCTATGGTTTCTTTCCTCTTCAGGTAGCCCTAGGCACAGACTGTGGAAAAGCACTTTCATTGAGAGGGGTTGCCAAGGTTCAAAGAAATAACGAGTTTCCGAAATACCAGCAATATTTTTTCACCCAATCTTGATGATACGTGGTGGTAAGGATCAGTACACAAATCCCACATGGCTTACCAAAGTGTATTCTTGTAGGCTGAAGCGTTCATCTACAGTAGCTGTTTTTATATGTAGGTTTCACTCTGTTCTTTCTTATATAGATAGAAGAATTTGAACTCTAAATCCAACATGGTTTGTGTAGCTCTTTGAAACTTCAAAAAATAAATGACTTCTCCGTTTTGTTTCTACGGTTTGTTTTCTCTTCAAGTAGCCCTAGGCACAGACTGTGGAAAAGCACTTTCATTGAGAGGGGTTGCTAAGCTTCTAAGAAATAACGAGTTTCTGAAATACCAGCAAATATTTTTTCACCCAATCTTGATGATACTTGGTGGTAATGATCAGTACACAAATCTCACTTGGCTCACCAAATTTTGTTCTTCTAGGTTGAAGCGTTCGTCTACAGTAGCAGTTTTCATTTTTAGGTTTCACTCTGTTCTCTCCTATATAATTAGATGAATTTGGAACTATAAATCCAACATGTTTGTAGTAGCTCTTTGATACTTGACATAATAAAGGAGTTCTCAGTTTTGTCTCTATGGTTTGTTTCCTCTTCAAGTAGCCCTATTCACAGACTTTGGGAAAGCACTTTCATTGAGAGGGGTTGCCTAGCTTCTAAGAAATAATGAGTTTCCGAAATACCAGCAAATACTTTTTCACCCAATCGTGATGATACGTGGTGGTTATGATCAGTACACAAATCCCACTTGGCTCACGAAATTGTGTTCTTCTAGGTTGAAGCGTTCGTCTACAGTAGCAGTTTTTATATTTAGGTTCCACTCTGTTCGCTTCTACATAGATAGATGAATTTGGAACGCTAAATCCAACATGGTTTGTAGTAGCTCTTTAAAACTTGACAAAATAAAGGAGTTCTCTGTTTTGTCTCTATGGTTTGTTTCCTCTTCAAGTAGCCCTAAGCAGATACTGTGGAAAAGCAATTTCATTGAAAGAGGTTGCCAAGCTTTCAAGAAATAACGAGTTTCCGAAATACCAGCAAATATTTTTTCACCCAATCTTGATGATACTTGGTGGTAATGATCAATACACAATTCCCACTTGGCTCACCAAATTTTGGTCTTCTTGGTTGAAGCGTTCGTCTACAATAGCAGTTGTTATATTTAGGTTTCCCTCTGTTCTCTCTTATATAGATAGATGAATTTGGCACTCTAAATACAACATGGTTTGTAGTAGCTCTTTGAAACTTGACAAAAAAAAGGAGTTCTCAGTTTTGTCTCTATGGTTTGTTTCCTCTTCAAGTAGCCCTAAGCAGAGACTGTGGAAAAGCACTTTCATTGAAAAAGGTTGCCAAGCTTCCAAGAAATTACGAGTTTCTCAAATACCAGCAAATATTTTTTCACCCAAACTTGATGATAGGTGGTGGTAATGACAAGTACACAAATCCCACTTGGCTCACCAAATATTGTTCTTCTAGTTTGAAGCGTTCCTTTACAATAGCAGTTTATATTTTTAGGTGTCACTCTGTTCTCTCCTAAATAAATAGATGAATTTGGAACTCTAAATCCAACATGGTTTGTAGTAGCTCTTTGAAACGTGACAAAATAAAGGAGTTCTCAGTTTTGTCTCTATGTTTTGTTTCCTCTTCAAGTAGCCCTAGGCACAGACTGTGGAAAAGCACATTCATTGAGAGGGGTAGCCAAGCTTCAAAGAAAGAAAGAGTTTCGGAAATACCAGCAAATATTTTTTCACCCAATCTTGTTGATACTTGGTGGTAATGATCAGTTCAGAAATCCCACTTGGCTCACCAAATTTTGTTCTATGTTGAAGCGTTCGTCTACAGTAGCAGTTTTTATATTTAGGTTTCACTCTGTTCTCTCCTATATAGATAAATGCATTTGGAAATCTAAATCCAACGTGGTTTGCAGTAGCTCTTTGAAACTTGACAAAATATAGCAGTTCTCAGTTTTGTCTCTATGGTTTGTTTCCTCTTCAAGTAGCCCTAGGCACAGACTGTGGAAAAGAACTTTCATTGAGAGGGGTTGGCAAGCTTCTTAGAAATAAGGAGTTTCCAAAATACCAGCAAATATTTTTTCACCCAATTTGATGATACGTGGTGGTAATGACAAGTACACAAATCCCACATGGCTCACCAAATTTTGTTCTTCTAGGTTGAAGCATCCTTTACAATAGCAGTTTTATTTTTAGATTCACTCTGTTCTCTCCTATATAGATAGATGAATTTGGAACTCTAAATCAAACATGGTTTATAGTAGCTCTTTGAAACTTGAAAAAATAAAACAGTTCTCAATTTTGACTCTATGAATTGTTTCCTCTTCAAGTAGCCCTAGGCACAGACTGTGGAAAAGCACTTTCATTGAGAGGTGTAGACAAGCCTCTACGAAAGAACAAGTTTCCGAAATACCAGCAAATATTTTTTTAACCCAATCTTGATGATACTTGGTGGTAATGATCAGTACTCAAATCTCACTTGGTTCACCAAATTTTGTTCTTCTAGGTTGAATCATTCGTCTACAATAGCAGTTTTTATATTTAGGTTTCACTCTGTTCTCTCCAATATAGATAGATGAATTTGGAACTCTAAATCCAACATGGTTTGCAGTAGCTCTTTGAAACTTTAAAAAATAAAGGACTTCTCCGTTTTGTCTCTATGGTTTGTTTCCTCTTCAAGTAGCCCTAGGCACAGACTGTGGAAAAGCACTTTCATTGAGAGGTGTTACCAAGCTTCTAAGAAAGAACGAGTTTCCGAAATACCAGCAAATATTTTTTCACCCAATCTTGATGATACTTGATGGTAATGATCAGTTCACAAATCCCACTTGGCTCAGCACATTTTGTTCTTCTAGGTTTAAGAGTTCGTCTACAATAGCAGTTTTTATATTTAGGTTTCACTCTGTTCTCTCCTATATAGATAGATGAATTTGGAACTCTAAATCCAACATGGTTTGTAATAGCTCTTTGAAACTTGAAGAAATAAAGGAGTTCTCAGTTTTGTCTCAATGGTTTGTTTCCTCTTCAAGTAGCCCTAGGCACAGACTGTGGAAAAGCACTTTCATTGAGAGGGGTTGCCAAGCTTCTAAGAAAATAACGAGTTTCCGAAATACCAGCAAATATTTTTTCACCCAATCTTGATGATACGTGGTGGTAATGACAAGTACACAAATCCCACTTGGCTCACCAAATTTTGTTATTCTAGGTTGAAGCATTCGTTTACAGTAGCAGTATTTATTTTTAGGTTTCACTCTGTTCTCTCCTATATGGATAGATGAATTTGGAACTCTAAATCCAACATGGTTTGCCTTTGCTCTTTGAAACTTGACAAAATAAAGCAGTTCTCAGTTTTGTCTCTATGGTTTGTTTCCTCTTCAAGTAGCCCTAGGCACAGACTGTGGAAAAGCCCTTTCATTGAGAGGGGTTGCCAAGCTTTAAAGAAATAACGAGTTTCCGTAATAACAGGAAATATTTTTTCACCCAAACTTGATGATAATTGGTGGTAATGATCAGTACACAAATCCCACTATGCTCACCAAATTTTGTTCTTCTAGGTTGAAGCTTTCGTCTACAGTAGCTGTTTTTATATTTAGGTTTCACTCTGTTCTCTCTTATATAGATAGATGAATTTAAAACTCTAAATCCAACATGGTTTGTAGTAGCTCTTTGAAACTTGACAAAATAAAGGAGTTCTCAGTTTTGTCTTTATGGTTTGTTTCCTCTTCAAGTAGCCATAGGCACAGATGTGGAAAAGCATTTGCATTGAGTGGTTGCCAAGCTTCTAAGAAAGAATGAGTTTCCAAAATACCAGCAAATATTTTTTCACCCAATCTTGAAGATACTTGGTGGTGAATATCAGTACACAAATCCCAATTGGCTCACCAAATTTTGTTCTCCTAGGTTGAAGCGTTCGTCTACAGTAGCAGTTTTTATATTTAGGTTCCACTCTGTTCGCTTATATATAGATAGATGAATTTGGAACCCTAAATCCAACATGGTTTTTAGTAGCTCTTTGAAACTTGACAAAATAAAGGAGTTCTCAGTTTTGGCTCTAGGGTTCGTTTCCTCTTCAAGTAGCCCTAGGCACAGACTGTGGAAAAGCACTTTC
This sequence comes from Callospermophilus lateralis, assembly GCF_048772815.1. Lineage (NCBI taxonomy): Eukaryota > Metazoa > Chordata > Mammalia > Rodentia > Sciuridae > Callospermophilus > Callospermophilus lateralis. The sequence continues at coordinate 47,828 of NW_027513744.1, forward strand.
ATTGAGAGGAGTTGCCAAGCTTCTAAGAATTAACGAGTTTCCGAAATAACAGCAAATATTTTTTCACCCAATCTTGATGATACTTCGTGCTAATGATCAGTACACAAATCCCAGTGGGCTCACCAAATTTTGTTCTTCTAGGTTGAAGCGTTCGTCTACAGTAGCAGTTTTAATATTTCCGTTTTCCTCTGTTCTCTCCTATATAGATACATGAATGTGGAAGTCTAAATACAACATGGTTTGTAGTAGCTCTTTGAAACTTGACAAAAAAAAAGGGTTCACAGTTTTCTCTCTATGGTTTGTTTCCTCTTCAAGTATCCCTAAGCAGAGACTGTGGAAAAGCACTTTCATTGAAAGGGGTTGCGAAGCTTCCAAGAAATAACGAGTTTTTGAAATACCAGCAAATATTTTTTCACCCAATCTTGATGATACTTGGTGGTAATGATCAGTACACAAATCCCACTTGGCTCACCTAATTGTGTTCTTCTAGGTTGAAGCGTTCTTCTACAATAGCAGTTTTTATATTTAGGTTTCCCTCTGTTCTCTCCTATATAGATCGATGAATTTGGAACTCTAAATCCACATGGTTTGTACTAGCTCTTTGAAACTTGACGAAAAAGGACTTCTCAGTTTTGTCTCTATGGTTTATTTCCGCTTCAAGTAGCCCTAAGCAGAGACTGGGGAAAAGCACTTTCATTGAAAGGGGTTGCCAAGCTTCCAAGAAATTAGGAGTTTCCGAAATACCAGCAAATATTTTTTCACCCAATCTTGATGATACGTGGTGGTAATTACAAGTACACAAATCTCACGTGTCTCACCAAATTTTGTTCTCCTAGGATGAAGCATTCCTTTACAATAGCAGTTTTTATTTTTAGGTTTTACTCTGTTCTCTCCTATATAGATAGATGAATTTGGAACTCTAAAACAAACATGGTTTATAGTAGCTCTTTGAAACTTGAAAACATAAAAGTGTTCTCAATTTTGACTCTATGAATTGTTTCCTCTTCAAGTAGCCCTAGGCACAGACTGTGGAAAAGCACTTTCATTGAGAGGTGTAGCCAAGCCTCTACGAAAGAACGAGTTTCTGAAATACCAGCAAATATTTTTATAACCCAGTCTTGATGATACTTGGGGGTAATGATCAGTATTCAAATCCCACTTGGTCCACAAAATTTTGTTCTTCTAGGTTGAAGCATTCGTCTACAATAGCAGTTTTTATATTTAGGTTTCACTCTGTTCTCTCCAATATAGATAGATGAATTTGGAACTCTAAATCCAACATGGTTTGCAGTAGCTCTTTGAAAGTTGAAAAAAAAAAGGACTTCTCCGTTTTGTCTCTATGGTTTGTTTCCTCTTCAAGTAGCCCTAGGCACCGACTGTGGAAAAGCACTTTCATTGAGAGGTGTTGCCAAGCTTCTAAGAAATAACGAGTTTCCGAAATACCAGCAAATATTTTTTCACCCAAACTTGATGATACTTGGTGGTAATGATCAGTACACAAATCCCACTTGGCTCACCAAATTTTGTTCTTCTAGGTTGAGGCGTTCGTCTACAGTAGCAGTTTTTATATTTAGGTTTCACTCTGTTCTCTCTTATACAGATAGATGAATTTGGAAATCTAAATCCAACATGGTTTGTCGTAGCTCTTTGAAACTTGACATAATAAAGGAGTTCTCAGTTTTGTCTCTATGGTTTCTTTCCTCCTAAATTAGCCCTATTCACAGACTTTGGAAAAGCACTTTCATTGAGAGGGGTTGCCTAGATTCTAAGAAATAATGAGTTTCCGAAAAACCAGCAAATATTTTTTCACCCAATCTTGATGATACGTGGTGGTAATGATCAGTACACAAATCCCACTTGGCTCACCAAATTGTGTTCTTCTAGGTTGAAGCCTTCGTCTACAGTAGCAGTTTGTATTTGTAGGTTTCACTCTGTTCTCTCTTATATAGATAGATGAATTTGGGAAACAAAATCCAACATGGTTTGTAGTAGCTCTTTGAAATTTCCCATAAACGTAGTTCTCAGTTTTGTCTCTATGGTTGGCTTCCTCTTTAAGTAGCCCTAGGCACAGATTGTGGAAAATCACTTTCATTGAAAGAGGTTGCCAATCTTCCAAGAAATAACGAATTTCCGAAATACCAGCAAATATTTTTTCACCCAATCTTGATAATACTTGGTAGTAATGATCGGTACACAAGTCCCACTTGACTCACCAAATTTTGTTCTTCTAGTTTGAAGCGTTCGTTTACAGTAGCAGTTTATATTTTTAGGTTTCACTCTGTTCTCTCCTATATAGATAGATGAATTTGGAACTCTAAATCCAACATCTTTTGTAGTACCTTTTTGAAACTTGATCAAAAAAAGTAGTTCTCAGTTTTGTCTCTATGATTTGTTTCCTATTCAAGTAGCCCTGAGCAGAGAGAGTGGAAAAGCACTTTCATGGAAAGGAGTTGCCACCTTCCAAGAAATTACGAGTTTCCGAAATACCAGCAAATATTTTTTCACCCAATCTTGATTTTTCGTGGTGGTAATGACAAGTACACAAATCCCACTTGGCTCACCAAATATTGTTCTTCTAGGTTGAAGCGTTCGTTTACAGTAGCAGTTTTTATTTTTAGATTTCACTCTGTTCTCTCCTATATAGATAGATGAATTTGGAACTCTACATCCAACATGGTTTGTTGTAGCTCTTTGAAACTAGACAAAATAAAGGAGTTCTCAGTTTTGTCTCTATGTTTTGTTTCCTTTTCATGTAGCCCTAGGAATAGACTGTGGAAAAGCAATTTCATTGAGAGGGGTTGCCCAGCTTCTAAGAAATAACGAGTTTCCGAAATACCAGTAAATATTTTTTAACCCAATCTTGATGATACGTGGTGGTAATGATAAGTACACAAATCCCACTGGGCTCACCAAATTTTGTTCTTCTAGGTTGAAGCGTTCGTCTACAATAGCAGTTTCTATATTTAGGTTTCACTCTGTTTTTACCTATATAGATAGATGAATTTGGAACACTAAATCCAACATGGTTTGCAGTTGCTCTTTGAAACTTGACAAAATAAAGCAGTTCTCAGTTTTGTCTCTATGGTTTCTTTCCTCTTCAAGTAGCCCTAGACACAGACTGTAGAAAAGCACTTTCATTGAGAATGGTTGCCAAGGTTTTAAGAAATAACGAGTTTCCGAACTACCAGCAAATATTTTTTCACCCAATCTTGATGATAATTGGTGGTAATGATCAGTACACAAATCCCACTTGGCTCACCAAATTTTCTTCTTCTAGGTTGAAGCTTTCGTCTACAATAGAAGTTTTTATATTTAGGTTTCACTCTGTTCTCTCCTATATAGATAGATGAATTTGGAACTCAAAATCCAACATGGTTTGCAGTAGCTTTTTGAAACTTGACAAAATAAATGAGTTCTCAGATTTTTCTCTATGGTTTCTTTCCTCTTCAAGTAGCCGTAGGCACAGACTGTGGAAAAGCACTTTCATTGAGAGGGGTTGCTAAACTTCTAAGAAATAACGAGTTTCCGAAATACCAGCAAATATTTTTTCACCCAATCTTGATGATACGTGGTGGTAATGATCAGTACACAAATCCCAATTGGCTCACCAAATTGTATTCTTGTAGGTTGAAGCGTTCGTCCACAGTAGCAGTTTTTTTATGTAGGTTTCACTCTGTTCTCTCTTATATAGATAGATGAATTTGGAATTCTAAATCCAACATGGTTTGCAGTAGCTCTTTGAAACTTGAAAAAATAAAGGACTTCTCCGTTTTGTTTCTATGTTTGTTTCTTCCTCAAGTAGCCCTAGGCACAGACTGTGGAAAAGCACTTTCATTGAGAGGGGTTTCCATGCTTCTAAGAAATAATGAGTTTCCGAAATACCAGCAAATATTTTTTCAAACAATCTTGATGATACGTGGTGGTAATGATCAGTACACAAATCCCACGTGGCTCACCAACTTGTGTTCTTCTAGGTTGATGCGTTCGTCCACAGTAGCAGTATTTATTTGTAGGTTTCACTCTGTTCTCCCATATAGATAGATGAATTTGGAAGTCTAAATCCAACATGGTTTGTAGTAGCTCTTTGAAACTTGACAAAAAAAGTAGCTCTCAGTTTTGTCTCTATGGATTGCTTCCTCTTCAAGTAGCCCTAGGCACAGACTGTGGAAAAGCACTTTCATTGAGAGGGGTTTCCATGCTTCTAAGAAATAATGAGTTTCCGAAATACCAGCAAATATTTTTTCACCCAATCTTGATGATACGTGGTGGTAATTACAAGTACACAAATCTCACGTGTCTCACCAAATTTTGTTCTCCTAGGATGAAGCATTCCTTTACAATAGCAGTTTTTATTTTTAGGTTTTACTCTGTTCTCTCCTATATAGATAGATGAATTTGGAACTCTAAAACAAACATGGTTTATAGTAGCTCTTTGAAACTTGAAAACATAAAAGTGTTCTCAATTTTGACTCTATGAATTGTTTCCTCTTCAAGTAGCCCTAGGCACAGACTGTGGAAAAGCACTTTCATTGAGAGGTGTAGCCAAGCCTCTACGAAAGAACGAGTTTCTGAAATACCAGCAAATATTTTTATAACCCAGTCTTGATGATACTTGGGGGTAATGATCAGTATTCAAATCCCACTTGGTCCACAAAATTTTGTTCTTCTAGGTTGAAGCATTCGTCTACAATAGCAGTTTTTATATTTAGGTTTCACTCTGTTCTCTCCAATATAGATAGATGAATTTGGAACTCTAAATCCAACATGGTTTGCAGTAGCTCTTTGAAAGTTGAAAAAATAAAGGACTTCTCCGTTTTGTCTCTATGGTTTGTTTCCTCTTCAAGTAGCCCTAGGCACCGACTGTGGAAAAGCACTTTCATTGAGAGGTGTTGCCAAGCTTCTAAGAAATAACGAGTTTCCGAAATACCAGCAAATATTTTTTCACCCAATCTTGATGATACTTGGTGGTAATGATCAGTACACAAATCCCACTTGGCTCACCAAATTTTGTTCTTCTAGGTTGAGGCGTTCGTCTACAGTAGCAGTTTTTATATTTAGGTTTCACTCTGTTCTCTCTTATACAGATAGATGAATTTGGAAATCTAAATCCAACATGGTTTGTCGTAGCTCTTTGAAACTTGACATAATAAAGGAGTTCTCAGTTTTGTCTCTATGGTTTCTTTCCTCCTAAATTAGCCCTATTCACAGACTTTGGAAAAGCACTTTCATTGAGAGGGGTTGCCTAGATTCTAAGAAATAATGAGTTTCCGAAAAACCAGCAAATATTTTTTCACCCAATCTTGATGATACGTGGTGGTAATGATCAGTACACAAATCCCACTTGGCTCACCAAATTGTGTTCTTCTAGGTTGAAGCCTTCGTCTACAGTAGCAGTTTGTATTTGTAGGTTTCACTCTGTTCTCTCTTATATAGATAGATGAATTTGGGAAACAAAATCCAACATGGTTTGTAGTAGCTCTTTGAAATTTCCCATAAACGTAGTTCTCAGTTTTGTCTCTATGGTTGGCTTCCTCTTTAAGTAGCCCTAGGCACAGATTGTGGAAAATCACTTTCATTGAAAGAGGTTGCCAATCTTCCAAGAAATAAAGAATTTCCGAAATACCAGCAAATATTTTTTCACCCAATCTTGATAATACTTGGTAGTAATGATCGGTACACAAGTCCCACTTGACTCACCAAATTTTGTTCTTCTAGTTTGAAGCGTTCGTTTACAGTAGCAGTTTATATTTTTAGGTTTCACTCTGTTCTCTCCTATATAGATAGATGAATTTGGAACTCTAAATCCAACATCTTTTGTAGTACCTTTTTGAAACTTGATCAAAAAAAGTAGTTCTCAGTTTTGTCTCTATGATTTGTTTCCTATTCAAGTAGCCCTGAGCAGAGAGAGTGGAAAAGCACTTTCATGGAAAGGAGTTGCCACCTTCCAAGAAATTACGAGTTTCCGAAATACCAGCAAATATTTTTTCACCCAATCTTGATTTTTCGTGGTGGTAATGACAAGTACACAAATCCCACTTGGCTCACCAAATATTGTTCTTCTAGGTTGAAGCGTTCGTTTACAGTAGCAGTTTTTATTTTTAGATTTCACTCTGTTCTCTCCTATATAGATAGATGAATTTGGAACTCTACATCCAACATGGTTTGTTGTAGCTCTTTGAAACTAGACAAAATAAAGGAGTTCTCAGTTTTGTCTCTATGTTTTGTTTCCTTTTCATGTAGCCCTAGGAATAGACTGTGGAAAAGCAATTTCATTGAGAGGGGTTGCCCAGCTTCTAAGAAATAACGAGTTTCCGAAATACCAGTAAATATTTTTTAACCCAATCTTGATGATACGTGGTGGTAATGATAAGTACACAAATCCCACTGGGCTCACCAAATTTTGTTCTTCTAGGTTGAAGCGTTCGTCTACAATAGCAGTTTCTATATTTAGGTTTCACTCTGTTTTTACCTATATAGATAGATGAATTTGGAACACTAAATCCAACATGGTTTGCAGTTGCTCTTTGAAACTTGACAAAATAAAGCAGTTCTCAGTTTTGTCTCTATGGTTTCTTTCCTCTTCAAGTAGCCCTAGACACAGACTGTAGAAAAGCACTTTCATTGAGAATGGTTGCCAAGGTTTTAAGAAATAACGAGTTTCCGAAATACCAGCAAATATTTTTTCACCCAATCTTGATGATAATTGGTGGTAATGATCAGTACACAAATCCCACTTGGCTCACCAAATTTTCTTCTTCTAGGTTGAAGCTTTCGTCTACAATAGAAGTTTTTATATTTAGGTTTCACTCTGTTCTCTCCTATATAGATAGATGAATTTGGAACTCAAAATCCAACATGGTTTGCAGTAGCTTTTTGAAACTTGACAAAATAAATGAGTTCTCAGATTTTTCTCTATGGTTTCTTTCCTCTTCAAGTAGCCGTAGGCACAGACTGTGGAAAAGCACTTTCATTGAGCGGGGTTGCTAAACTTCTAAGAAATAACGAGTTTCCGAAATACCAGCAAATATTTTTTCACCCAATCTTGATGATACGTGGTGGTAATGATCAGTACACAAATCCCAATTGGCTCACCAAATTGTATTCTTGTAGGTTGAAGCGTTCGTCCACAGTAGCAGTTTTTTTATGTAGGTTTCACTCTGTTCTCTCTTATATAGATAGATGAATTTGGAATTCTAAATCCAACATGGTTTGCAGTAGCTCTTTGAAACTTGAAAAAATAAAGGACTTCTCCGTTTTGTTTCTATGTTTGTTTCTTCCTCAAGTAGCCCTAGGCACAGACTGTGGAAAAGCACTTTCATTGAGAGGGGTTTCCATGCTTCTAAGAAATAATGAGTTTCCGAAATACCAGCAAATATTTTTTCAAACAATCTTGATGATACGTGGTGGTAATGATCAGTACACAAATCCCACGTGGCTCACCAACTTGTGTTCTTCTAGGTTGATGCGTTCGTCCACAGTAGCAGTATTTATTTGTAGGTTTCACTCTGTTCTCCCATATAGATAGATGAATTTGGAAGTCTAAATCCAACATGGTTTGTAGTAGCTCTTTGAAACTTGACAAAAAAAGTAGCTCTCAGTTTTGTCTCTATGGATTGCTTCCTCTTCAAGTAGCCCTAGGCACAGACTGTGGAAAAGCACTTTCATTGAGAGGGGTTTCCATGCTTCTAAGAAATAATGAGTTTCCGAAATACCAGCAAATATTTTTTCACCCAATCTTGATGATACGTGGTGGTAATTACAAGTACACAAATCTCACGTGTCTCACCAAATTTTGTTCTCCTAGGATGAAGCATTCCTTTACAATAGCAGTTTTTATTTTTAGGTTTTACTCTGTTCTCTCCTATATAGATAGATGAATTTGGAACTCTAAAACAAACATGGTTTATAGTAGCTCTTTGAAACTTGAAAACATAAAAGAGTTCTCAATTTTGACTCTATGAATTGTTTCCTCTTCAATTAGCCCTAGGCACAGACTGTGGAAAAGCACTTTCATTGAGAGGTGTAGCCAAGCCTCTACGAAAGAACGAGTTTCTGAAATACCAGCAAATATTTTTATAACCCAGTCTTGATGATACTTGGGGGTAATGATCAGTACTCAAATCCCATTTGGTTCACCAAATTTTGTTCTTCTAGGTTGAAGCATTCGTCTACAATAGCAGTTTTTATATTTAGGTTTCACTCTGTTCTCTCCAATATAGATAGATGAATTTGGAACTCTAAATCCAACATGGTTTGCAGTAGCTCTTTGAAAGTTGAAAAAATAAAGGACTTCTCCGTTTTGTCTCTATGGTTTGTTTCCTCTTCAAGTAGCCCTAGGCACCGACTGTGGAAAAGCACTTTCATTGAGAGGTGTTGCCAAGCTTCTAAGAAATAACGAGTTTCCGAAATACCAGCAAATATTTTTTCACCCAATCTTGATGATACTTGGTGGTAATGATCAGTACACAAATCCCACTTGGCTCACCAAATTTTGTTCTTCTAGGTTGAGGCGTTCGTCTACAGTAGCAGTTTTTATATTTAGGTTTCACTCTGTTCTCTCTTATACAGATAGATGAATTTGGAAATCTAAATCCAACATGGTTTGTCGTAGCTCTTTGAAACTTGACATAATAAAGGAGTTCTCAGTTTTGTCTCTATGGTTTCTTTCCTCCTAAATTAGCCCTATTCACAGACTTTGGAAAAGCACTTTCATTGAGAGGGGTTGCCTAGATTCTAAGAAATAATGAGTTTCCGAAAAACCAGCAAATATTTTTTCACCCAATCTTGATGATACGTGGTGGTAATGATCAGTACACAAATCCCACTTGGCTCACCAAATTGTGTTCTTCTAGGTTGAAGCCTTCGTCTACAGTAGCAGTTTGTATTTGTAGGTTTCACTCTGTTCTCTCTTATATAGATAGATGAATTTGGGAAACAAAATCCAACATGGTTTGTAGTAGCTCTTTGAAATTTCCCATAAACGTAGTTCTCAGTTTTGTCTCTATGGTTGGCTTCCTCTTTAAGTAGCCCTAGGCACAGATTGTGGAAAATCACTTTCATTGAAAGAGGTTGCCAATCTTCCAAGAAATAAAGAATTTCCGAAATACCAGCAAATATTTTTTCACCCAATCTTGATAATACTTGGTAGTAATGATCGGTACACAAGTCCCACTTGACTCACCAAATTTTGTTCTTCTAGTTTGAAGCGTTCGTTTACAGTAGCAGTTTATATTTTTAGGTTTCACTCTGTTCTCTCCTATATAGATAGATGAATTTGGAACTCTAAATCCAACATCTTTTGTAGTACCTTTTTGAAACTTGATCAAAAAAAGTAGTTCTCAGTTTTGTCTCTATGATTTGTTTCCTATTCAAGTAGCCCTGAGCAGAGAGAGTGGAAAAGCACTTTCATGGAAAGGAGTTGCCACCTTCCAAGAAATTACGAGTTTCCGAAATACCAGCAAATATTTTTTCACCCAATCTTGATTTTTCGTGGTGGTAATGACAAGTACACAAATCCCACTTGGCTCACCAAATATTGTTCTTCTAGGTTGAAGCGTTCGTTTACAGTAGCAGTTTTTATTTTTAGATTTCACTCTGTTCTCTCCTATATAGATAGATGAATTTGGAACTCTACATCCAACATGGTTTGTTGTAGCTCTTTGAAACTAGACAAAATAAAGGAGTTCTCAGTTTTGTCTCTATGTTTTGTTTCCTTTTCATGTAGCCCTAGGAATAGACTGTGGAAAAGCAATTTCATTGAGAGGGGTTGCCCAGCTTCTAAGAAATAACGAGTTTCCGAAATACCAGTAAATATTTTTTAACCCAATCTTGATGATACGTGGTGGTAATGATAAGTACACAAATCCCACTGGGCTCACCAAATTTTGTTCTTCTAGGTTGAAGCGTTCGTCTACAATAGCAGTTTCTATATTTAGGTTTCACTCTGTTTTTACCTATATAGATAGATGAATTTGGAACACTAAATCCAACATGGTTTGCAGTTGCTCTTTGAAACTTGACAAAATAAAGCAGTTCTCAGTTTTGTCTCTATGGTTTCTTTCCTCTTCAAGTAGCCCTAGACACAGACTGTAGAAAAGCACTTTCATTGAGAATGGTTGCCAAGGTTTTAAGAAATAACGAGTTTCCGAAATACCAGCAAATATTTTTTCACCCAATCTTGATGATAATTGGTGGTAATGATCAGTACACAAATCCCACTTGGCTCACCAAATTTTCTTCTTCTAGGTTGAAGCTTTCGTCTACAATAGAAGTTTTTATATTTAGGTTTCACTCTGTTCTCTCCTATATAGATAGATGAATTTGGAACTCAAAATCCAACATGGTTTGCAGTAGCTTTTTGAAACTTGACAAAATAAATGAGTTCTCAGATTTTTCTCTATGGTTTCTTTCCTCTTCAAGTAGCCGTAGGCACAGACTGTGGAAAAGCACTTTCATTGAGAGGGGTTGCTAAACTTCTAAGAAATAACGAGTTTCCGAAATACCAGCAAATATTTTTTCACCCAATCTTGATGATACGTGGTGGTAATGATCAGTACACAAATCCCAATTGGCTCACCAAATTGTATTCTTGTAGGTTGAAGCGTTCGTCCACAGTAGCAGTTTTTTTATGTAGGTTTCACTCTGTTCTCTCTTATATAGATAGATGAATTTGGAATTCTAAATCCAACATGGTTTGCAGTAGCTCTTTGAAACTTGAAAAAATAAAGGACTTCTCCGTTTTGTTTCTATGTTTGTTTCTTCCTCAAGTAGCCCTAGGCACAGACTGTGGAAAAGCACTTTCATTGAGAGGGGTTTCCATGCTTCTAAGAAATAATGAGTTTCCGAAATACCAGCAAATATTTTTTCAAACAATCTTGATGATACGTGGTGGTAATGATCAGTACACAAATCCCACGTGGCTCACCAACTTGTGTTCTTCTAGGTTGATGCGTTCGTCCACAGTAGCAGTATTTATTTGTAGGTTTCACTCTGTTCTCCCATATAGATAGATGAATTTGGAAGTCTAAATCCAACATGGTTTGTAGTAGCTCTTTGAAACTTGACAAAAAAAGTAGCTCTCAGTTTTGTCTCTATGGATTGCTTCCTCTTCAAGTAGCCCTAGGCACAGACTGTGGAAAAGCACTTTCATTGAGAGGGGTTTCCATGCTTCTAAGAAATAATGAGTTTCCGAAATACCAGCAAATATTTTTTCACCCAATCTTGATGATACGTGGTGGTAATTACAAGTACACAAATCTCACGTGTCTCACCAAATTTTGTTCTCCTAGGATGAAGCATTCCTTTACAATAGCAGTTTTTATTTTTAGGTTTTACTCTGTTCTCTCCTATATAGATAGATGAATTTGGAACTCTAAAACAAACATGGTTTATAGTAGCTCTTTGAAACTTGAAAACATAAAAGAGTTCTCAATTTTGACTCTATGAATTGTTTCCTCTTCAATTAGCCCTAGGCACAGACTGTGGAAAAGCACTTTCATTGAGAGGTGTAGCCAAGCCTCTACGAAAGAACGAGTTTCTGAAATACCAGCAAATATTTTTATAACCCAGTCTTGATGATACTTGGGGGTAATGATCAGTACTCAAATCCCATTTGGTTCACCAAATTTTGTTCTTCTAGGTTGAAGCATTCGTCTACAATAGCAGTTTTTATATTTAGGTTTCACTCTGTTCTCTCCAATATAGATAGATGAATTTGGAACTCTAAATCCAACATGGTTTGCAGTAGCTCTTTGAAAGTTGAAAAAATAAAGGACTTCTCCGTTTTGTCTCTATGGTTTGTTTCCTCTTCAAGTAGCCCTAGGCACCGACTGTGGAAAAGCACTTTCATTGAGAGGTGTTGCCAAGCTTCTAAGAAATAACGAGTTTCCGAAATACCAGCAAATATTTTTTCACCCAATCTTGATGATACTTGGTGGTAATGATCAGTACACAAATCCCACTTGGCTCACCAAATTTTGTTCTTCTAGGTTGAGGCGTTCGTCTACAGTAGCAGTTTTTATATTTAGGTTTCACTCTGTTCTCTCTTATACAGATAGATGAATTTGGAAATCTAAATCCAACATGGTTTGTCGTAGCTCTTTGAAACTTGACATAATAAAGGAGTTCTCAGTTTTGTCTCTATGGTTTCTTTCCTCCTAAATTAGCCCTATTCACAGACTTTGGAAAAGCACTTTCATTGAGAGGGGTTGCCTAGATTCTAAGAAATAATGAGTTTCCGAAAAACCAGCAAATATTTTTTCACCCAATCTTGATGATACGTGGTGGTAATGATCAGTACACAAATCCCACTTGGCTCACCAAATTGTGTTCTTCTAGGTTGAAGCCTTCGTCTACAGTAGCAGTTTGTATTTGTAGGTTTCACTCTGTTCTCTCTTATATAGATAGATGAATTTGGGAAACAAAATCCAACATGGTTTGTAGTAGCTCTTTGAAATTTCCCATAAACGTAGTTCTCAGTTTTGTCTCTATGGTTGGCTTCCTCTTTAAGTAGCCCTAGGCACAGATTGTGGAAAATCACTTTCATTGAAAGAGGTTGCCAATCTTCCAAGAAATAAAGAATTTCCGAAATACCAGCAAATATTTTTTCACCCAATCTTGATAATACTTGGTAGTAATGATCGGTACACAAGTCCCACTTGACTCACCAAATTTTGTTCTTCTAGTTTGAAGCGTTCGTTTACAGTAGCAGTTTATATTTTTAGGTTTCACTCTGTTCTCTCCTATATAGATAGATGAATTTGGAACTCTAAATCCAACATCTTTTGTAGTACCTTTTTGAAACTTGATCAAAAAAAGTAGTTCTCAGTTTTGTCTCTATGATTTGTTTCCTATTCAAGTAGCCCTGAGCAGAGAGAGTGGAAAAGCACTTTCATGGAAAGGAGTTGCCACCTTCCAAGAAATTACGAGTTTCCGAAATACCAGCAAATATTTTTTCACCCAATCTTGATTTTTCGTGGTGGTAATGACAAGTACACAAATCCCACTTGGCTCACCAAATATTGTTCTTCTAGGTTGAAGCGTTCGTTTACAGTAGCAGTTTTTATTTTTAGATTTCACTCTGTTCTCTCCTATATAGATAGATGAATTTGGAACTCTACATCCAACATGGTTTGTTGTAGCTCTTTGAAACTAGACAAAATAAAGGAGTTCTCAGTTTTGTCTCTATGTTTTGTTTCCTTTTCATGTAGCCCTAGGAATAGACTGTGGAAAAGCAATTTCATTGAGAGGGGTTGCCCAGCTTCTAAGAAATAACGAGTTTCTGAAATACCAGTAAATATTTTTTAACCCAATCTTGATGATACGTGGTGGTAATGATAAGTACACAAATCCCACTGGGCTCACCAAATTTTGTTCTTCTAGGTTGAAGCGTTCGTCTACAATAGCAGTTTCTATATTTAGGTTTCACTCTGTTTTTACCTATATAGATAGATGAATTTGGAACACTAAATCCAACATGGTTTGCAGTTGCTCTTTGAAACTTGACAAAATAAAGCAGTTCTCAGTTTTGTCTCTATGGTTTCTTTCCTCTTCAAGTAGCCCTAGACACAGACTGTAGAAAAGCACTTTCATTGAGAATGGTTGCCAAGGTTTTAAGAAATAACGAGTTTCCGAAATACCAGCAAATATTTTTTCACCCAATCTTGATGATAATTGGTGGTAATGATCAGTACACAAATCCCACTTGGCTCACCAAATTTTCTTCTTCTAGGTTGAAGCTTTCGTCTACAATAGAAGTTTTTATATTTAGGTTTCACTCTGTTCTCTCCTATATAGATAGATGAATTTGGAACTCAAAATCCAACATGGTTTGCAGTAGCTTTTTGAAACTTGACAAAATAAATGAGTTCTCAGATTTTTCTCTATGGTTTCTTTCCTCTTCAAGTAGCCGTAGGCACAGACTGTGGAAAAGCACTTTCATTGAGAGGGGTTGCTAAACTTCTAAGAAATAACGAGTTTCCGAAATACCAGCAAATATTTTTTCACCCAATCTTGATGATACGTGGTGGTAATGATCAGTACACAAATCCCAATTGGCTCACCAAATTGTATTCTTGTAGGTTGAAGCGTTCGTCCACAGTAGCAGTTTTTTTATGTAGGTTTCACTCTGTTCTCTCTTATATAGATAGATGAATTTGGAATTCTAAATCCAACATGGTTTGCAGTAGCTCTTTGAAACTTGAAAAAATAAAGGACTTCTCCGTTTTGTTTCTATGTTTGTTTCTTCCTCAAGTAGCCCTAGGCACAGACTGTGGAAAAGCACTTTCATTGAGAGGGGTTTCCATGCTTCTAAGAAATAATGAGTTTCCGAAATACCAGCAAATATTTTTTCAAACAATCTTGATGATACGTGGTGGTAATGATCAGTACACAAATCCCACGTGGCTCACCAACTTGTGTTCTTCTAGGTTGATGCGTTCGTCCACAGTAGCAGTATTTATTTGTAGGTTTCACTCTGTTCTCCCATATAGATAGATGAATTTGGAAGTCTAAATCCAACATGGTTTGTAGTAGCTCTTTGAAACTTGACAAAAAAAGTAGCTCTCAGTTTTGTCTCTATGGATTGCTTCCTCTTCAAGTAGCCCTAGGCACAGACTGTGGAAAAGCACTTTCATTGAGAGGGGTTTCCATGCTTCTAAGAAATAATGAGTTTCCGAAATACCAGCAAATATTTTTTCACCCAATCTTGATGATACGTGGTGGTAATTACAAGTACACAAATCTCACGTGTCTCACCAAATTTTGTTCTCCTAGGATGAAGCATTCCTTTACAATAGCAGTTTTTATTTTTAGGTTTTACTCTGTTCTCTCCTATATAGATAGATGAATTTGGAACTCTAAAACAAACATGGTTTATAGTAGCTCTTTGAAACTTGAAAACATAAAAGAGTTCTCAATTTTGACTCTATGAATTGTTTCCTCTTCAATTAGCCCTAGGCACAGACTGTGGAAAAGCACTTTCATTGAGAGGTGTAGCCAAGCCTCTACGAAAGAACGAGTTTCTGAAATAACAGCAAATATTTTTATAACCCAGTCTTGATGATACTTGGGGGTAATGATCAGTACTCAAATCCCATTTGGTTCACCAAATTTTGTTCTTCTAGGTTGAAGCATTCGTCTACAATAGCAGTTTTTATATTTAGGTTTCACTCTGTTCTCTCCAATATAGATAGATGAATTTGGAACTCTAAATCCAACATGGTTTGCAGTAGCTCTTTGAAAGTTGAAAAAATAAAGGACTTCTCCGTTTTGTCTCTATGGTTTGTTTCCTCTTCAAGTAGCCCTAGGCACCGACTGTGGAAAAGCACTTTCATTGAGAGGTGTTGCCAAGCTTCTAAGAAATAACGAGTTTCCGAAATACCAGCAAATATTTTTTCACCCAATCTTGATGATACTTGGTGGTAATGATCAGTACACAAATCCCACTTGGCTCACCAAATTTTGTTCTTCTAGGTTGAGGCGTTCGTCTACAGTAGCAGTTTTTATATTTAGGTTTCACTCTGTTCTCTCTTATACAGATAGATGAATTTGGAAATCTAAATCCAACATGGTTTGTCGTAGCTCTTTGAAACTTGACATAATAAAGGAGTTCTCAGTTTTGTCTCTATGGTTTCTTTCCTCCTAAATTAGCCCTATTCACAGACTTTGGAAAAGCACTTTCATTGAGAGGGGTTGCCTAGATTCTAAGAAATAATGAGTTTCCGAAAAACCAGCAAATATTTTTTCACCCAATCTTGATGATACGTGGTGGTAATGATCAGTACACAAATCCCACTTGGCTCACCAAATTGTGTTCTTCTAGGTTGAAGCCTTCGTCTACAGTAGCAGTTTGTATTTGTAGGTTTCACTCTGTTCTCTCTTATATAGATAGATGAATTTGGGAAACAAAATCCAACATGGTTTGTAGTAGCTCTTTGAAATTTCCCATAAACGTAGTTCTCAGTTTTGTCTCTATGGTTGGCTTCCTCTTTAAGTAGCCCTAGGCACAGATTGTGGAAAATCACTTTCATTGAAAGAGGTTGCCAATCTTCCAAGAAATAAAGAATTTCCGAAATACCAGCAAATATTTTTTCACCCAATCTTGATAATACTTGGTAGTAATGATCGGTACACAAGTCCCACTTGACTCACCAAATTTTGTTCTTCTAGTTTGAAGCGTTCGTTTACAGTAGCAGTTTATATTTTTAGGTTTCACTCTGTTCTCTCCTATATAGATAGATGAATTTGGAACTCTAAATCCAACATCTTTTGTAGTACCTTTTTGAAACTTGATCAAAAAAAGTAGTTCTCAGTTTTGTCTCTATGATTTGTTTCCTATTCAAGTAGCCCTGAGCAGAGAGAGTGGAAAAGCACTTTCATGGAAAGGAGTTGCCACCTTCCAAGAAATTACGAGTTTCCGAAATACCAGCAAATATTTTTTCACCCAATCTTGATTTTTCGTGGTGGTAATGACAAGTACACAAATCCCACTTGGCTCACCAAATATTGTTCTTCTAGGTTGAAGCGTTCGTTTACAGTAGCAGTTTTTATTTTTAGATTTCACTCTGTTCTCTCCTATATAGATAGGTGAATTTGGAACTCTACATCCAACATGGTTTGTTGTAGCTCTTTGAAACTAGACAAAATAAAGGAGTTCTCAGTTTTGTCTCTATGTTTTGTTTCCTTTTCATGTAGCCCTAGGAATAGACTGTGGAAAAGCAATTTCATTGAGAGGGGTTGCCCAGCTTCTAAGAAATAACGAGTTTCCGAAATACCAGTAAATATTTTTTAACCCAATCTTGATGATACGTGGTGGTAATGATAAGTACACAAATCCCACTGGGCTCACCAAATTTTGTTCTTCTAGGTTGAAGCGTTCGTCTACAATAGCAGTTTCTATATTTAGGTTTCACTCTGTTTTTACCTATATAGATAGATGAATTTGGAACACTAAATCCAACATGGTTTGCAGTTGCTCTTTGAAACTTGACAAAATAAAGCAGTTCTCAGTTTTGTCTCTATGGTTTCTTTCCTCTTCAAGTAGCCCTAGACACAGACTGTAGAAAAGCACTTTCATTGAGAATGGTTGCCAAGGTTTTAAGAAATAACGAGTTTCCGAAATACCAGCAAATATTTTTTCACCCAATCTTGATGATAATTGGTGGTAATGATCAGTACACAAATCCCACTTGGCTCACCAAATTTTCTTCTTCTAGGTTGAAGCTTTCGTCTACAATAGAAGTTTTTATATTTAGGTTTCACTCTGTTCTCTCCTATATAGATAGATGAATTTGGAACTCAAAATCCAACATGGTTTGCAGTAGCTTTTTGAAACTTGACAAAATAAATGAGTTCTCAGATTTTTCTCTATGGTTTCTTTCCTCTTCAAGTAGCCGTAGGCACAGACTGTGGAAAAGCACTTTCATTGAGAGGGGTTGCTAAACTTCTAAGAAATAACGAGTTTCCGAAATACCAGCAAATATTTTTTCACCCAATCTTGATGATACGTGGTGGTAATGATCAGTACACAAATCCCAATTGGCTCACCAAATTGTATTCTTGTAGGTTGAAGCGTTCGTCCACAGTAGCAGTTTTTTTATGTAGGTTTCACTCTGTTCTCTCTTATATAGATAGATGAATTTGGAATTCTAAATCCAACATGGTTTGCAGTAGCTCTTTGAAACTTGAAAAAATAAAGGACTTCTCCGTTTTGTTTCTATGTTTGTTTCTTCCTCAAGTAGCCCTAGGCACAGACTGTGGAAAAGCACTTTCATTGAGAGGGGTTTCCATGCTTCTAAGAAATAATGAGTTTCCGAAATACCAGCAAATATTTTTTCAAACAATCTTGATGATACGTGGTGGTAATGATCAGTACACAAATCCCACGTGGCTCACCAACTTGTGTTCTTCTAGGTTGATGCGTTCGTCCACAGTAGCAGTATTTATTTGTAGGTTTCACTCTGTTCTCCCATATAGATAGATGAATTTGGAAGTCTAAATCCAACATGGTTTGTAGTAGCTCTTTGAAACTTGACAAAAAAAGTAGCTCTCAGTTTTGTCTCTATGGATTGCTTCCTCTTCAAGTAGCCCTAGGCACAGACTGTGGAAAAGCACTTTCATTGAGAGGGGTTTCCATGCTTCTAAGAAATAATGAGTTTCCGAAATACCAGCAAATATTTTTTCACCCAATCTTGATGATACGTGGTGGTAATTACAAGTACACAAATCTCACGTGTCTCACCAAATTTTGTTCTCCTAGGATGAAGCATTCCTTTACAATAGCAGTTTTTATTTTTAGGTTTTACTCTGTTCTCTCCTATATAGATAGATGAATTTGGAACTCTAAAACAAACATGGTTTATAGTAGCTCTTTGAAACTTGAAAACATAAAAGAGTTCTCAATTTTGACTCTATGAATTGTTTCCTCTTCAATTAGCCCTAGGCACAGACTGTGGAAAAGCACTTTCATTGAGAGGTGTAGCCAAGCCTCTACGAAAGAACGAGTTTCTGAAATACCAGCAAATATTTTTATAACCCAGTCTTGATGATACTTGGGGGTAATGATCAGTACTCAAATCCCATTTGGTTCACCAAATTTTGTTCTTCTAGGTTGAAGCATTCGTCTACAATAGCAGTTTTTATATTTAGGTTTCACTCTGTTCTCTCCAATATAGATAGATGAATTTGGAACTCTAAATCCAACATGGTTTGCAGTAGCTCTTTGAAAGTTGAAAAAATAAAGGACTTCTCCGTTTTGTCTCTATGGTTTGTTTCCTCTTCAAGTAGCCCTAGGCACCGACTGTGGAAAAGCACTTTCATTGAGAGGTGTTGCCAAGCTTCTAAGAAATAACGAGTTTCCGAAATACCAGCAAATATTTTTTCACCCAATCTTGATGATACTTGGTGGTAATGATCAGTACACAAATCCCACTTGGCTCACCAAATTTTGTTCTTCTAGGTTGAGGCGTTCGTCTACAGTAGCAGTTTTTATATTTAGGTTTCACTCTGTTCTCTCTTATACAGATAGATGAATTTGGAAATCTAAATCCAACATGGTTTGTCGTAGCTCTTTGAAACTTGACATAATAAAGGAGTTCTCAGTTTTGTCTCTATGGTTTCTTTCCTCCTAAATTAGCCCTATTCACAGACTTTGGAAAAGCACTTTCATTGAGAGGGGTTGCCTAGATTCTAAGAAATAATGAGTTTCCGAAAAACCAGCAAATATTTTTTCACCCAATCTTGATGATACGTGGTGGTAATGATCAGTACACAAATCCCACTTGGCTCACCAAATTGTGTTCTTCTAGGTTGAAGCCTTCGTCTACAGTAGCAGTTTGTATTTGTAGGTTTCACTCTGTTCTCTCTTATATAGATAGATGAATTTGGGAAACAAAATCCAACATGGTTTGTAGTAGCTCTTTGAAATTTCCCATAAACGTAGTTCTCAGTTTTGTCTCTATGGTTGGCTTCCTCTTTAAGTAGCCCTAGGCACAGATTGTGGAAAATCACTTTCATTGAAAGAGGTTGCCAATCTTCCAAAAAATAACGAATTTCCGAAATACCAGCAAATATTTTTTCACCCAATCTTGATAATACTTGGTAGTAATGATCGGTACACAAGTCCCACTTGACTCACCAAATTTTGTTCTTCTAGTTTGAAGCGTTCGTTTACAGTAGCAGTTTATATTTTTAGGTTTCACTCTGTTCTCTCCTATATAGATAGATGAATTTGGAACTCTAAATCCAACATCTTTTGTAGTACCTTTTTGAAACTTGATCAAAAAAAGTAGTTCTCAGTTTTGTCTCTATGATTTGTTTCCTATTCAAGTAGCCCTGAGCAGAGAGAGTGGAAAAGCACTTTCATGGAAAGGAGTTGCCACCTTCCAAGAAATTACGAGTTTCCGAAATACCAGCAAATATTTTTTCACCCAATCTTGATTTTTCGTGGTGGTAATGACAAGTACACAAATCCCACTTGGCTCACCAAATATTGTTCTTCTAGGTTGAAGCGTTCGTTTACAGTAGCAGTTTTTATTTTTAGATTTCACTCTGTTCTCTCCTATATAGATAGATGAATTTGGAACTCTACATCCAACATGGTTTGTTGTAGCTCTTTGAAACTAGACAAAATAAAGGAGTTCTCAGTTTTGTCTCTATGTTTTGTTTCCTTTTCATGTAGCCCTAGGAATAGACTGTGGAAAAGCAATTTCATTGAGAGGGGTTGCCCAGCTTCTAAGAAATAACGAGTTTCCGAAATACCAGTAAATATTTTTTAACCCAATCTTGATGATACGTGGTGGTAATGATAAGTACACAAATCCCACTGGGCTCACCAAATTTTGTTCTTCTAGGTTGAAGCGTTCGTCTACAATAGCAGTTTCTATATTTAGGTTTCACTCTGTTTTTACCTATATAGATAGATGAATTTGGAACACTAAATCCAACATGGTTTGCAGTTGCTCTTTGAAACTTGACAAAATAAAGCAGTTCTCAGTTTTGTCTCTATGGTTTCTTTCCTCTTCAAGTAGCCCTAGACACAGACTGTAGAAAAGCACTTTCATTGAGAATGGTTGCCAAGGTTTTAAGAAATAACGAGTTTCCGAAATACCAGCAAATATTTTTTCACCCAATCTTGATGATAATTGGTGGTAATGATCAGTACACAAATCCCACTTGGCTCACCAAATTTTCTTCTTCTAGGTTGAAGCTTTCGTCTACAATAGAAGTTTTTATATTTAGGTTTCACTCTGTTCTCTCCTATATAGATAGATGAATTTGGAACTCAAAATCCAACATGGTTTGCAGTAGCTTTTTGAAACTTGACAAAATAAATGAGTTCTCAGATTTTTCTCTATGGTTTCTTTCCTCTTCAAGTAGCCGTAGGCACAGACTGTGGAAAAGCACTTTCATTGAGAGGGGTTGCTAAACTTCTAAGAAATAACGAGTTTCCGAAATACCAGCAAATATTTTTTCACCCAATCTTGATGATACGTGGTGGTAATGATCAGTACACAAATCCCAATTGGCTCACCAAATTGTATTCTTGTAGGTTGAAGCGTTCGTCCACAGTAGCAGTTTTTTTATGTAGGTTTCACTCTGTTCTCTCTTATATAGATAGATGAATTTGGAATTCTAAATCCAACATGGTTTGCAGTAGCTCTTTGAAACTTGAAAAAATAAAGGACTTCTCCGTTTTGTTTCTATGTTTGTTTCTTCCTCAAGTAGCCCTAGGCACAGACTGTGGAAAAGCACTTTCATTGAGAGGGGTTTCCATGCTTCTAAGAAATAATGAGTTTCCGAAATACCAGCAAATATTTTTTCAAACAATCTTGATGATACGTGGTGGTAATGATCAGTACACAAATCCCACGTGGCTCACCAACTTGTGTTCTTCTAGGTTGATGCGTTCGTCCACAGTAGCAGTATTTATTTGTAGGTTTCACTCTGTTCTCCCATATAGATAGATGAATTTGGAAGTCCAAATCCAACATGGTTTGTAGTAGCTCTTTGAAACTTGACAAAAAAAGTAGCTCTCAGTTTTGTCTCTATGGATTGCTTCCTCTTCAAGTAGCCCTAGGCACAGACTGTGGAAAAGCACTTTCATTGAGAGGGGTTTCCATGCTTCTAAGAAATAATGAGTTTCCGAAATACCAGCAAATATTTTTTCACCCAATCATGATGATACGTGGTGGTAATTACAAGTACACAAATCTCACGTGTCTCACCAAATTTTGTTCTCCTAGGATGAAGCATTCCTTTACAATAGCAGTTTTTATTTTTAGGTTTTACTCTGTTCTCTCCTATATAGATAGATGAATTTGGAACTCTAAAACAAACATGGTTTATAGTAGCTCTTTGAAACTTGAAAACATAAAAGAGTTCTCAATTTTGACTCTATGAATTGTTTCCTCTTCAATTAGCCCTAGGCACAGACTGTGGAAAAGCACTTTCATTGAGAGGTGTAGCCAAGCCTCTACGAAAGAACGAGTTTCTGAAATACCAGCAAATATTTTTATAACCCAGTCTTGATGATACTTGGGGGTAATGATCAGTACTCAAATCCCATTTGGTTCACCAAATTTTGTTCTTCTAGGTTGAAGCATTCGTCTACAATAGCAGTTTTTATATTTAGGTTTCACTCTGTTCTCTCCAATATAGATAGATGAATTTGGAACTCTAAATCCAACATGGTTTGCAGTAGCTCTTTGAAAGTTGAAAAAATAAAGGACTTCTCCGTTTTGTCTCTATGGTTTGTTTCCTCTTCAAGTAGCCCTAGGCACCGACTGTGGAAAAGCACTTTCATTGAGAGGTGTTGCCAAGCTTCTAAGAAATAACGAGTTTCCGAAATACCAGCAAATATTTTTTCACCCAATCTTGATGATACTTGGTGGTAATGATCAGTACACAAATCCCACTTGGCTCACCAAATTTTGTTCTTCTAGGTTGAGGCGTTCGTCTACAGTAGCAGTTTTTATATTTAGGTTTCACTCTGTTCTCTCTTATACAGATAGATGAATTTGGAAATCTAAATCCAACATGGTTTGTCGTAGCTCTTTGAAACTTGACATAATAAAGGAGTTCTCAGTTTTGTCTCTATGGTTTCTTTCCTCCTAAATTAGCCCTATTCACAGACTTTGGAAAAGCACTTTCATTGAGAGGGGTTGCCTAGATTCTAAGAAATAATGAGTTTCCGAAAAACCAGCAAATATTTTTTCACCCAATCTTGATGATACGTGGTGGTAATGATCAGTACACAAATCCCACTTGGCTCACCAAATTGTGTTCTTCTAGGTTGAAGCCTTCGTCTACAGTAGCAGTTTGTATTTGTAGGTTTCACTCTGTTCTCTCTTATATAGATAGATGAATTTGGGAAACAAAATCCAACATGGTTTGTAGTAGCTCTTTGAAATTTCCCATAAACGTAGTTCTCAGTTTTGTCTCTATGGTTGGCTTCCTCTTTAAGTAGCCCTAGGCACAGATTGTGGAAAATCACTTTCATTGAAAGAGGTTGCCAATCTTCCAAGAAATAACGAATTTCCGAAATACCAGCAAATATTTTTTCACCCAATCTTGATAATACTTGGTAGTAATGATCGGTACACAAGTCCCACTTGACTCACCAAATTTTGTTCTTCTAGTTTGAAGCGTTCGCTTACAGTAGCAGTTTATATTTTTAGGTTTCACTCTGTTCTCTCCTATATAGATAGATGAATTTGGAACTCTAAATCCAACATCTTTTGTAGTACCTTTTTGAAACTTGATCAAAAAAAGTAGTTCTCAGTTTTGTCTCTATGATTTGTTTCCTATTCAAGTAGCCCTGAGCAGAGAGAGTGGAAAAGCACTTTCATGGAAAGGAGTTGCCACCTTCCAAGAAATTACGAGTTTCCGAAATACCAGCAAATATTTTTTCACCCAATCTTGATTTTTCGTGGTGGTAATGACAAGTACACAAATCCCACTTGGCTCACCAAATATTGTTCTTCTAGGTTGAAGCGTTCGTTTACAGTAGCAGTTTTTATTTTTAGATTTCACTCTGTTCTCTCCTATATAGATAGATGAATTTGGAACTCTACATCCAACATGGTTTGTTGTAGCTCTTTGAAACTAGACAAAATAAAGGAGTTCTCAGTTTTGTCTCTATGTTTTGTTTCCTTTTCATGTAGCCCTAGGAATAGACTGTGGAAAAGCAATTTCATTGAGAGGGGTTGCCCAGCTTCTAAGAAATAACGAGTTTCCGAAATACCAGTAAATATTTTTTAACCCAATCTTGATGATACGTGGTGGTAATGATAAGTACACAAATCCCACTGGGCTCACCAAATTTTGTTCTTCTAGGTTGAAGCGTTCGTCTACAATAGCAGTTTCTATATTTAGGTTTCACTCTGTTTTTACCTATATAGATAGATGAATTTGGAACACTAAATCCAACATGGTTTGCAGTTGCTCTTTGAAACTTGACAAAATAAAGCAGTTCTCAGTTTTGTCTCTATGGTTTCTTTCCTCTTCAAGTAGCCCTAGACACAGACTGTAGAAAAGCACTTTCATTGAGAATGGTTGCCAAGGTTTTAAGAAATAACGAGTTTCCGAAATACCAGCAAATATTTTTTCACCCAATCTTGATGATAATTGGTGGTAATGATCAGTACACAAATCCCACTTGGCTCACCAAATTTTCTTCTTCTAGGTTGAAGCTTTCGTCTACAATAGAAGTTTTTATATTTAGGTTTCACTCTGTTCTCTCCTATATAGATAGATGAATTTGGAACTCAAAATCCAACATGGTTTGCAGTAGCTTTTTGAAACTTGACAAAATAAATGAGTTCTCAGATTTTTCTCTATGGTTTCTTTCCTCTTCAAGTAGCCGTAGGCACAGACTGTGGAAAAGCACTTTCATTGAGAGGGGTTGCTAAACTTCTAAGAAATAACGAGTTTCCGAAATACCAGCAAATATTTTTTCACCCAATCTTGATGATACGTGGTGGTAATGATCAGTACACAAATCCCAATTGGCTCACCAAATTGTATTCTTGTAGGTTGAAGCGTTCGTCCACAGTAGCAGTTTTTTTATGTAGGTTTCACTCTGTTCTCTCTTATATAGATAGATGAATTTGGAATTCTAAATCCAACATGGTTTGCAGTAGCTCTTTGAAACTTAAAAAAATAAAGGACTTCTCCGTTTTGTTTCTATGTTTGTTTCTTCCTCAAGTAGCCCTAGGCACAGACTGTGGAAAAGCACTTTCATTGAGAGGGGTTTCCATGCTTCTAAGAAATAATGAGTTTCCGAAATACCAGCAAATATTTTTTCAAACAATCTTGATGATACGTGGTGGTAATGATCAGTACACAAATCCCACGTGGCTCACCAACTTGTGTTCTTCTAGGTTGATGCGTTCGTCCACAGTAGCAGTATTTATTTGTAGGTTTCACTCTGTTCTCCCATATAGATAGATGAATTTGGAAGTCTAAATCCAACATGGTTTGTAGTAGCTCTTTGAAACTTGACAAAAAAAGTAGCTCTCAGTTTTGTCTCTATGGATTGCTTCCTCTTCAAGTAGCCCTAGGCACAGACTGTGGAAAAGCACTTTCATTGAGAGGGGTTTCCATGCTTCTAAGAAATAATGAGTTTCCGAAATACCAGCAAATATTTTTTCACCCAATCTTGATGATACGTGGTGGTAATTACAAGTACACAAATCTCACGTGTCTCACCAAATTTTGTTCTCCTAGGATGAAGCATTCCTTTACAATAGCAGTTTTTATTTTTAGGTTTTACTCTGTTCTCTCCTATATAGATAGATGAATTTGGAACTCTAAAACAAACATGGTTTATAGTAGCTCTTTGAAACTTGAAAACATAAAAGAGTTCTCAATTTTGACTCTATGAATTGTTTCCTCTTCAAGTAGCCCTAGGCACAGACTGTGGAAAAGCACTTTCATTGAGAGGGGTTTCCATGCTTCTAAGAAATAATGAGTTTCCGAAATACCAGCAAATATTTTTTCAAACAATCTTGATGATACGTGGTGGTAATGATCAGTACACAAATCCCACGTGGCTCACCAACTTGTGTTCTTCTAGGTTGATGCGTTCGTCCACAGTAGCAGTATTTATTTGTAGGTTTCACTCTGTTCTCCCATATAGATAGATGAATTTGGAAGTCTAAATCCAACATGGTTTGTAGTAGCTCTTTGAAACTTGAAAAAAAAAGTAGCTCTCAGTTTTGTCTCTATGGATTGCTTCCTCTTCAAGTAGCCCTAGGCACAGACTGTGGAAAAGTACTTTCATTGAAAGGGGTTGCAAAGCTTCCAAGAAATAACGAGTTTCCGAAATACCAGCAAATATTTTTTCACCCAATCTTGATGATACGTGGTGGTAATGACAAGTACACAAATCCCACTTGGCTCACCAAATTTTGTTCTTCTAGGTTGAAGTGTTCCTTTAAAGTAGCAGTTTTTATTTTTAGGTTTCACTCTGTTCTCTACTATATAGATAGATGAATTTGGAACTCTAAATCCAACATGGTTTGTTGTAGCTCTTTGAAACTAGAAAAAATAAAGGAGTTCTCAGTTGTGTCTCTATGTTTTGTTTCCTTTTCAAGTAGCCCTAGGCACCGACTGTGGAAAAGCACTTTCATTGAGAGGGGTTGCCAAGGTTCAAAGAAATAACGAGTTTCTGAAATACCAGCAAATATTTTTTCACCCAATCTTGATGATACTTGGTGGTAATGATCAGTACACAAATCCAACATGGCTCACCAAATTGTGTTCTTCTATTTTGAAGCGTTCGTCAACAGTAGCAGTTTTTACATTTAGGTTGCCCTCGGTTCTCTCCTATGTAGATAGGTGAATTTGGAACTCTAAATCCAATATGGTTTGTAGTAGCTCTTTGAAACTTGACAAAATAAAGGAGTTCTCAGTTTTGTCTCTATGGTTTGTTTCCTCTTCATGTAGCCGTAGGCACAGACTGTGGAAAAGCACTTTCATTGAGAGGGGTTGCCAAGCTTCTAATAAATAATGAGTTTCCGAAATACCAGCAAATATTTTTTCACCCAATCTTGATGATACGTGGTGGTAATGATCAGTACACAAATCCCACTTGGCTCACCAATTTGTGTTCTTGTAGGTTGAAGCGTTCGTCTACAGTAGCAGTTTTTATATGTAGGTTTCACTCTGTTCTCTCTTATATAGATACGTGGTGGTAATGACAAGTATAAAAATCTCACTTGGCTCACCAAATTTTGTTCTTCTAGGTTGAAGCGTTCCTTTACAGTAGCAGTTTTTATTATAAGGTTTCACTCTGTTCTCTCCTATATAGATAGATGAATTTGGAACTCTAAATCCAACATGGTTTGCAGTAGCTCTTTGAAACAAGACAAAATAAAGGAGTTCTCAGTTTTGTCTCTATGGTTTGATTAATCTTCAAGTAGCCCTAGGCAAGGACTGTAGAAAAGCACTTTCATTGAGAGGGATTGCCAAGCTTCTAAGAAATAACGAGTTTCCGAAATACCAGCAAATATTTTTTCACCCAATCTTCATGATACGTGGTGGTATTGACAAGTACACAAATCCCACTTGGCTCACCAAATTTTGTTCTTCTAAGTTGAAGCGTTTGTTAACAGTAGCAGTTTTTATATTTAGGTTTCACTCTGTTCTCTCCTATATAGATTAATCAATTTGGAACTCTAAATCCAACATGGTTTGTTGTAGCTCTTTGAAACCTGACAAAATAAAGGAGTTCTCAATTTTATCTCTATGTTTTGTTTCCTCTACAAGTAGCCCTAGGCATAGACTATGGAAAAGCACTTTCATTGAGAGGGATTGCCCAGCTTCTAAGAAATAACGAAATTCCGAAATACCAGTAAATATTTTTGCACGGAATCTTGATGATACGTGGTGGTAAGGATCAGTACACAAATCCCACATGGCTCACCAAATTGTGTTCATCTAGGTTGAAGCGTTCGTCTACAGTAGCAGTTTTTATATTTAGGTTTAACTCTTTACTCTCTTATATAGATAGATGAATTTGGAACTCTAAATCCCACATGGTTTGTAGTACCTCTTTGAAACTTGACATAATAAAGGAGTTCTCAGTTTTGTTTCTATGGTTGGTTTCCTCTTCAAGTAGCCCTAGGCACAGACTGTGGAAAAGCACTTTCATTGAGAGGGCTTGCCAATTCTCTAAGAAATAACGAGTTTCCGAAATACCAGCAAATTTTTTTTCACCCAATCTTGATGATACGTGGCGGTAATGATCAGTACACAAGTCCCACTTGGCTCACCAAATTGTGTTTTCTAGGTTGTAGCGTTCGTATACAGTAGCAGTTTTTATTAGTAGGTTTCACTCTGTTCTCTCTTATATAGATAGATGAATTTGGAAGTCTAAATCCAACATGGTTTGTAGTAGCTCTTTGAAACTTGACTAAAAAAAGTAGTTCTCAGTTTTGTCTCTATGATTGTTTCCTCTTCAAGTAGCCCTGAGCAGAGACAATGGAAAAGCTCTTTCATGGAAAGGAGTTGCCAAGCTTCCAAGAAATTATGAGTTCCCGAAGTACCAGCAAATATTTTTGCACCCAATCTTGATGATACGTTGTGGTAATGACAAGTACACAAATCCCACTTGGCTCACTAAATTTGGTTCTTCTAGGTTGAAGCGTTCGTTTACAGTAGCAGTTTTTATTTTTAGGTTTCACTCTGTTCTCTCCTATATAGATAGTTGAATTTGGAACTCTAAATCCAACATGGTTTGTTGTAGCTCTTTGAAACTACACAAAATAAAGGAGTTCTCAGTTTTTTCTCTATGGTTTGTTTCCTCTTCAATAGCCCTAGGCTTAGACTGTGGAAAAGCACTTTCTTTGAGAGGTGTTGCCCAGCTTCTAAGAAATAACGAGTTTCCGAAATACCAGTAAATATCTTTTCACCCAATCTTGATGATACTTGGTAGTAATAATCAGTACACAAATCCCACTTGGCTCAACAAATTTTCTTCTTCTAGGTTGAAGCGTTCGTCTACAATAGCAGTTTCTATATTTAGGTTTCACTCTGTTTTCTCCTATATAGATAGATGAATTTGGAACAATAAATCTAACATGGTTTGCAGTTGCTCTTTGAAACGTCACAAAATGAAGCAGTTCTCAGTTTTGTCTCTATGGTTTGTTTCCTCTTCAAGTAGCCCTAGGCAAAAACTGTGGAAAAGCACTTTCATGAGAGGGATTGCCAAGCTTCTAAGAAAGAATGAGTTCCCGAAATACCAGCAAATATTTTTTCACCCAATCTTGATGATACTTGGTGGTAATGATCAGGACACAAATCAGACTTGGCTCACCAAATTTTGTTCTTCTACTTTGAAGAGTTAGTCTACAGTAGCAGTTTTTATATTTAGGTTTCCCTCTGTTCTCTCCTATATAGATAGATGAATTTGGAACTCTAAATCCAACATGGTTTGTCGTAGCTCTTTAAAACTTGACAAAAAAAAAATTAGTTCTCAGTTTTGTCTCTATGGTTTGTTTCCTCTTCAAGTAGCCCTAAGCAGAGACTGTGGAAAAGCACTTTCATTGAAAGGGTTTGCCAAGCTCTCTGAAATTACGAGTTTCCGAAATACCAGCAAATATTTTTTCACCCAATCTTGATGATGCGTGGTGGTAATGACAAGTACACAAATCCCACTTGGCTCATCATATTGTGTTCTTCTAGGTTGAAGCGTTAGTTTACAGTAGCAGTTTTTATATTTAGGTTTCTCTCTGTTCTATTCTATATAGATAAATTTGGAACTCTAAATCCAACATGGTTTGTAGTAGCTCTTTGAAAGTTGACAAAAAATAGGAGATCTCAGTTTTGTCTCTATGGTTTGTTTCCTCTTCAAGTAGCCCTAAGCAGAGACTGTGGAAAAGCACTTTCATTGAAAGGTTTTGCCAAGCGTCTAAGAAATAACAAGTTTCCGAAATACCAGAAAATATTTTTTCAACCAATCTTTATGATACTTGGTGGTAATGATCAGTACACAAATCCCACTTGGCTCCCCAAATTTTGTTTTTCTAGGTTGAAGCGTTCGTCTACAGTAGCAGTTTTCATATGTAGGTTTCACTCTGTTCTCTCTTATATAGAGAGATGAATTTGGAACTCTAAATCCAACATGGTTTGTAGTAGCTATTTGAAACTTGACAAAATAAAGTAGTTCTCAGTTTTGTCTCTATGGTTTGTTTTCTCTTAAAGTAGCACTAGGCACAGACTGTGGAAAAGCATTTTCATTGAAAGTTGTTACCAAGCTTTTAGGAAATAACGAGTTTCTGAGATACCAGCAAATATTTTCTCACCCAATCTTGATGATACTTGGTGTTAATGATGGGTACACAAATCTCAAATGGCTCACCAAATTTTGTTCTTCTAGTTTGAAGTGTTCGTTTACAGTAGCATTTTATATTTTTAGGTTTCCCTCTGTTCTCTCCTATATAGATAGATGATTTGGAACTCAAAATCCGACATGGTTAGTAGTAGCTTTTTGAAACTTCACAAAAAAAGTTGGTCTCAGTTTTGTCTCTATGATTTGTTTATTCTTCAAGTAGCCCTAAGCAGAGCCTGTGAAAACCACTTTCATTGAAAGGGGTTGCCAAGCTTCCAAGAAATTACGAGTTTCCGAAATACCAGCAAATATTTTTTCACCCAATCTTGATGATACGTGGTGGTATTGACAAGTACACAAATCCCACTTGGCTCACCAAATATTGTTCTAGGTTGAAGAGTTCGTTTACAGTAGCAGTTTTTATTTTTAGGTTTCACTCTGTTCTCTCCGATATAGATAGATGAATTTGGAACTCAAAATCCAACAAGGTTTGTAGTAGTTCTTTGAAACTTGCCAAAAACGTAGTTCTCAGTTTTGTCTCTATGCATTGCTTCCTCTTCAAGTAGCCCTAGGCACAGACTGTGGAAAAGCACTTTCATTGAAAGGGGTTGCCAAGCTTCTAAGAAATATCGAGTTTCCGAAATACCAGCAAATATTTTTTCACCCAATCCTAATGATACGTGGTGGTTATGATCAGTACACAAATCCCACTTGGCTCACCAAGTTGTGTTCTTCTAGGTTGAAGCATTCGTCTACAGTAGCAGTTTTTATATTTAGGTTCCACTCTGTTCGCTTCTAGATAGATAGATGAATTTGGAACGCTAAGTCAACATGGTTTGTAGTAGCTCTTTAAAACTTGGCAAAATAAAGGAGTCTCTGTTTTGTCTCTATCGTTTGTTTCCTCTTCAAGTAGCCCTAAGCAGAGACTGTGGAAAAGCACTTCCATTGAAAGAGGTTGCCAAGCTTTCAAGAAATAACGATTTCCCGAAATGCCAGCAAATATTTTTTCACCCAATCCTGATGAAACTTGGTGGTAATGATCAGTACAGAATTCCCACTTTGCTCAACACATTTTGTTCTTCTTGGTTTAAGCGTTCGTCTACAATAGCAGTTGTTATATTTAGGTTTCCCTCTGTTCTCTCCTATATAGATAGATGAATTTGGAACTCTAAATCCAACATGGTTTGTAGTAGCTCTTAGAAACTTGACAAAATGAAGGAGTTCTCAATTTTTTCTCTATGTTTTGTTTCCTCTTCAAGTACCCCTAGGAACAGACTGTGGAAAAGCACTTTCATTGAGAGGGGTAGCGAAGCTTATAAGAAAGAATGATTTTCGGAAATACCAGCAAATATTTTTTCACCCAATCTTGATGATACTTGGTGGTAATGATCAGTACACAAATCCCACTTGGCTCACCAAATTTTGTTCTATGTTGAAGCGTTCGTCTACAGTAGCAGTTTTTATATTTAGGTTTCACTCTGTTCTCTCCTATATAGATAGATGAATTTGGAACTCTAAATCCAACATGGTTTGCAGTAGCTCTTTGAAACTTGAGAAAATAAAGCAGTTCTCAGTTTTGTCTCTATGGTTTGTTTCCTCTTCAAGTAGCCCTAGGCACAGACTGTGGAAAAGCACTTTCATTGAAAGGGGTTGCCAAGCTTCAAAGAAATAACGAGTTTCCGAAATACCAGCAACTATTTTTTCACCCAATCTTGATGATACGTGGTGGTAATGACAAGTACCCAAATCCAACTTGGCTCACCAAATTTTGTTCTTCTAGGTTGAAGCGTCCTTTACAATAGCAGTTTTATTTTTATGTTTCACTCTGTTCTCTCCTATATAGATAGATGAATTTGGAACTCTAAATCCAACATGGTTTGTAGTAGCTATTTGAAATTTGAAAAAATAAAGGAGTTCTCAATTTTGCCTCTATGTTTTTTTTCCTCTTCAAGTAGCCTTGGCACAGACTGTGGAAAAGCACTTTCATTGAGAGGGGTAGTCAAGCTTCAAAGAAAGAACGAGTTTCCGAAATACCAGCAAATATTTTTTCACCCAATCTTGATGATACTTGATGGTAATGATCAGTTCACAAATCCCACTTGGTCACCAAATTTTGTTCTTCTAGTTTGAAGCGTTCGTCTACAATAGCAGTTTTTATATTTAGGTATCACTCTGTTCTCTCCTATATAGATAGATGAATTTGGAACTCTAAATCCAACATGGTTTGCAGTAGCTCTTTGAAACTTGAAAAAATAAAGGAGTTCTCAGTTTTGTCTCTATGGTTTGTTTCCTCTTCACGTAGCCCTAGGCACAGACTGTGGAAAACCACTTTCATTGAGAGGGGTTGCCAAGCTTCTAAGAAATAACGAGTTTCCGAAATACCAGCAAATATTTTTTCACCCAATCTTGATGATACTTGGTGGTAATGACAAGTACACAAATCCCACTTGGCTCACCAAATTTTGTTCTTCTAGGTTGAAGCGGTCGTTTACAGTAGCAGTTTTTATTTTTAGGTTTCACTCTGTTCTCTCCTATATGGATAGATGAATTTGGAACTCTAAATCCAACATGGTTTGCCGTTTCTCTTTGAAACTTGACAAAGAAAGCAGTTCTCAGTTTTGTCTCTATGGTTTGTTTCCTCTTCAAGTAGCCATAAGCACAGACTGTGGAAAAGCACTTTCATTGAGTGGGGTTGCCAAGCTTTTAAGAAATAACGAGTCTCCGAAATACCAGGAAATATTTTTTCACCCAATCTTGATGATACTTGGTGGTAATGATCAGTACACAAATCCCACTTGGCTCACAAAATTTTGTTCTTCTAGGTTGAAGCGGTCGTCTACAGTAGCAGTTTTTATATGTGGGTTTCACTTTGTTCTCTCTTATATAGATAGATGAATTTAAAACTCTAAATCCAACATGGTTTATAGTAGCTCTTTGAAACTTGACAAAATAGAGGAGTTCTCAGTTTTGCCTTTATGGTTTGTTTCCTCTTCAAGTAGCCATAGGCACAGGTGTGGAAAAGCATTTGCATTGAGAGGGGTTGCCAAGCTTCTAAGAAACAACGAGTTTCCGAAATAGCAGCTAATATTTTTTCCCCCAATCTTGATGATATTAGGTGGTAATGATCAGTACACAATTCCCATTTTGGCTCACCAAATTTTGTTTTTCTAGGTTGAATCGTTCGTCTACAGTAGCAGTTTTTATATTTAGGTTAAACTCTGTTCGCTTCTATATAGATAGATGAATTTGGATCGCTAAAACCAACATGGTTTCTAGTAGCTCTTTGAAACTTGACAAAATAAAGGAGTTCTCAGTTTTGTCTCTATGGTTCGTTTCCTCTTCAAGTAGCCCTAGGCACAGACTGTGGAAAAGCACTTTCATTGAGAGGGGTTGCCAAGCTTCTAAGAAATAACGAGTTTCCGAAATAACAGCAAATATTTTTTAACCCAAACTTGATGATACTTGGTGGCAATGATCAGTACACAAATCCCAGTTGGCTCACCAAATTTTGTTCTTCTAGGTTGAAGCGTTCGTCTACAGTAGCAGTTTTTATATTTAGGTTTTCCTCTGTTCTCTCCTATATAGATAGATGAATGTGGAAGTCTAAATACAACATGGTTTGTAGTAGCTCTTTGAAACTTGACAAAAAAGAGGAGTTCTCAGTTTTGTCTCTATGGTTTGTTTCCTCTTCACGTAGCCCTAAGCAGAGACTGTGGAAAAGCACTTTCATTGAAAGAGGTTGCCAAGCTTTCAAGAAATAACGATTTCCCGAAATGCCAGCAAATATTTTTTCACCCAATCCTGATCATACTTGGTGGTAATGATCAGTACACAATTGCCACTTGGCTCACCACATTTTGTTCTTCTTGGTTGAAGCGTTCGTCTACAATAGCAGTTGTTATATTTGGTTTCCCTCTGTTCTCTCCTATATAGATAGATGAATTTGGAACTCTAAATCCAACATGGTTTGTAGTAGCTCTTAGAAACTTGACAAAATGAAGGAGTTCTCAATTTTTTCTCTATGTTTTGTTTCCTCTTCAAGTACTGCTAGGAACAGACTGTGGAAAAGCACTTTCATTGAGAGGGGTAGCAAAGCTTCTAAGAAAGAATGATTTTCGGAAATACCAGCAAATATTTTTTCACCCAATCTTGATGATACTTGGTGGTAATGATCAGTACACAAATCCCACTTGGCTCACCAAATTTTGTTCTACGTTGAAGCGTTCGTCTACAGTAGCAGTTTTTATATTTAGGTTTCACTCTGTTCTCTCCTATATAGATAGATGGATTTGGAACTCTAAATCCAACATGGTTTGCAGTAGCTCTTTGAAACTTGACAAAATAAAGCAGTTCTCAGTTTTGTCTCTATGGTTTGTTTAGTCTTCAAGTAGGCCTAGGCACAGACTGTGGAAAAGCAATTTCATTGAAAGGGGTTGCCAAGCTTCAAAGAAATAACGAGTTTCCGAAATACCAGCAACTATTTTTTCACCCAATCTTGA
This sequence comes from Callospermophilus lateralis, assembly GCF_048772815.1. NCBI lineage: Eukaryota > Metazoa > Chordata > Mammalia > Rodentia > Sciuridae > Callospermophilus > Callospermophilus lateralis. The sequence goes on from NW_027513744.1 coordinate 82,157, forward strand.
TGATACGTGGTGGTAATGACAAGTACACAAATCCAACTTGGCTCACCAAATTTTGTTCTTCTAGGTTGAAGCGTCCTTTACAATAGCAGTTTTATTTTTATGTTTCACTCTGTTCTCTCCTATATAGATAGATGAATTTGGAACTCTAAATCCAACATGGTTTGTAGTAGCTATTTGAAATTTGAAAAAACAAAGGAGTTCTCAATTTTGCCTCTATGTTTTTTTTTCTCTTCAAGTAGCCTTGGCACAGATTGTGTAAAAGCACTTTCATTGAGAGGGGTAGTCAAGCTTCAAAGAAAGAACGAGTTTCCGAAATACCAGCAAATATTTTTTCAACCAATCTTGATGATACTTGACGGTAATGATCAGTTCACAAATCCCACTTGGCTCACCAAATTTTGTTCTTCTAGTTTGAAGCGTTCGTCTACAATAGCAGTTTTTATATTTAGGTTTCACTCTGTACTCTCCTATATAGATAGATGAATTTGGAACTCTAAATCCAACATGGATTGCAGTAGCTCTTTGAAACTTGAAAAAATAAAGGAGTTCTCAGTTTTGTCTCTATGGTTTGTTTCCTCTTCAAGTAGCCCTAGGCACAGACTGTGGAAAACCATTTTCATTGAGAGGGGTTGCCAAGCTTCTAAGAAGTAACGAGTTTCTGAAATACCAGCAAATATTTTTTCAAAAATCTTGATGATACTTGGTGGTAATGACAAGTACACAAATCCCACTTGGCTCACCAAATTTTGTTCTTCTAGGTTGAAGCGGTCGTTTACAGTAGCAGTTTTTATTTTTAGGTTTCACTCTGTTCTCTCCTATATGGATAGATGAATTTGGAACTCTAAATCCAACATGGTTTGCCGTTGCTCTTTGAAACTTGACAAAGAAAGCAGTTCTCAGTTTTGTCTCTATGGTTTGTTTCCTCTTCAAGTACCCCTAAGCACAGACTGTGGAAAAGCACTTTCATTGAGAGGGGTTGCCAAGCTTTTAAGAAATAACGAGTTTCCGTAATACCAGGATATATATTTTCACCCAATCTTGATGATACTTGGTGGTAATGATCAGTACACAAATCCCACTTGGCTCACCAAATTTTGTTCTTCTAGGTTGAAGCGTTCGTCTACAGTAGCAGTTTTTATATGTAGGTTTCACTTTGTTCTCTCTTATATAGATAGATGAATTTAAAACTCTAAATCCAACATGGTTTATAGTAGCTCTTTGAAACTTGACAAAATAAAGGAGTTCTCAGTTTTGCCTTTATGGTTTGTTTCCTCTTCAAGTAGCCATAGGCACAGGTGTGGAAAAGCATTTGCATTGAGAGGGGTTGCCAAGCTTCTAAGAAACAACGAGTTTCCGAAATAGCAGCAAATATTTTTTCCCCCAATCTTGATGATACTTGGTGGTAATGATCAGTACACAATTCCCATTTTGGCTCACCAAATTTTGTTCTTCTAGGTTGAATCGTTCGTCTACAGTAGCAGTTTTTATATTTAGGTTAAACTCTGTTCGCTTCTATATAGATAGATGAATTTGAAACGCTAAAACCAACATGGTTTGTAGTAGCTCTTTGAAACTTGACAAAATAAAGAGGTTGTCAGTTTTGTCTCTATGGTTTGTTTCCTCTTCAAGTAGCCCTAGGCACAGACTGTGGAAAAGCACTTTCATTGAGAGGGGTTGCCAAGCTTCTAAGAAATAACGAGTTTCCGAAATAACAGCAAATATTTTTTAACCCAATCTTGATGATATTTGGTGGCAATGATCAGGACACAAATCCCACTTGCCCCACCAAATTGTGTTGTTCTAGGTTGAAGCCTTCGTCTACAGTAGCAGTTTGTATTTGTAGGTTTCACTCTGTTCTTTCTTATATAGATAGATGAATTTGGAAATCAAAATCCAACATGGTTTGTAGTAGCTCTTTGAAATTTCCCAAAAACGTAGTTCTCAGTTTTGTCTCTATTGTTTGCTTCCTCTTCAAGTAGCCCTAGGCACAGATTGTGGAAAATCACTTTCATTGAAAGGGGTTGACAATCTTCCAAGAAATAACGAATTTCCGAAATACCAGCAAATATTTTTTCACCCAATCTTGATAATACCTGGTAGTAATGATCGGTACACAAGTCCCATTTGACTCACCAAATTTTGTTCTTCTAGTTTGAAGCGTTCTTTTACAGTAGCAGTTTATATTTTTAGGTTTCACTCTGTTCTCTCCTATATAGATAGATGAATTTGGAACTCTAAATCCAACATGGTTTGTAGTACCTTTTTGAAACTTGACCAAAAACAGAAGTTCTCAGTTTTGTCTCTATGATTTGTTTCCTATTCAAGTAGCCCTGAGCAGAGAGAGTGGTAAAGCACTTTCAAGGAAAGGAGTTGCAAAGCTTCCAAGAAATTACGAGTTTCCGAAATACCAGCAAATATTTTTTCACCCAATCTTGATGACACGTGGTGGTAATGACAAGTCCACAAATCCCACTTGGCTCACAAAATACTGTTCTTCTAGGTTGAAGCGTTCGTTTACAGTAGCAGTTTTTATTTTTAGGTTTCACTGTGTTCTCTCCTATATAGATAGAAGAATTTGGAACTGTAAATCCAACATGGTTTGTTGTAGCTCTTTGAAACTAGACAAAATAAAGGAGTACTCAGTTTTGTCTCTATGTTTTGTTTTCTTTTCATGTAGCCCTAGGCATAGACTGTGGAAAAGCACTTTCATTGAGAGGAGTTGCCCAGCTTCTAAGAAATAACGAGTTTCCGAAATACCAGTAAATATTTTTTAACAAAATCTTGATGATACGTGGTGGTATTGATAAGTACACAATTCCCACTTGGCTCACCAAATTTTGTTCTTCTAGGTTGAAGCGTTCGTCTACAATAGCAGTTTCTATATTTAGGTTTCACTCTGTTTTCTCCTATATAGATAGATGAATTTGGAACATTAAATCCAACATGGTTTGCAGTTTCTCTTTAAAACTTGACAAAATAAAGCAGTTCTCAGTTTTGTCTCTATGGTTTGTTTCCTCTTCAAGTAGCCCTAGACACAGACTGTGGAAAAGCACTCATTGAGAGGGGTTGCCAAGCTTTTAAGAAATAACGAGTTTCCGAAATACCAGCAAATATTTTTTCACCCAATCTTGATGATACGTGGTGGTAATGATCAGTACACAAATCCCAATTGGCTCACCAAATTGTATTCTTGTAGGTTGAAGCGTTCGTCCACAGTAGCAGTTTTTATATGTAGGTTTCACTCTGTTCTCTCCTATATAGATAGATGAATATGGAACTCTAATGACAAAAAAAGGACTTCTCAGTTTTGACTCTATGGTTTGTTTCCTCTTCAAGTAGCCCTAAGCAGAGACTGTGCTAAAGCACTTTCATTGAAAGGGGTTGCCAAGCTTCCAAGTAATTACGAGTTTCCGATATACCAGCAAATATCTTTTGACACAGTCTTGATGATACGTGGTGGTAATGACAAGTACCCAAATCCCAATTGGCTCACCAAATTTTTGTTCTTCTAGGTTGAAGCGTTCCTTTACAGAAGCAGTTTTGATTTTTAGGTTTCACTCTGTTCTCTCCTATATAAAGAGATGAATTTGGAAGTCTAAATCCAAGATGGTTTGCATTAGCTCTTTGAAACTTGACTAAATAAAGCACTTCTCAGTTTTGTCTCAATGGTTTGTTTCCTCTTCAAGTAGCCCTAGGCACAGACTGTGGAAAAGCACTTTCATTGAGAGTGGTTGCCAAGCTTCTAAGAAATAACGAGTTTCCGAAATACCAGCAAATATTTCTTCACCCAATCTTGATGATACTTGGTGCAAATGATCAGTACACAAATCCCACTTGGCTCACCTAATTTTGTTCTTCTAGGTTGAAGCATTCGTGTTCAGTAGCAGTTTTTATATTTAGGTTCCACTCTGTTCTCTTCTATGTAGATAGATTAATTAGGAACTATATTTCCAACATGGTTTGTAGTAGGTCTTTGAAACTTGACAAAAAAAGGAGTTCTCAGTTTTGTCTCTATGGTTTGGTTCCTCTTCAAGTAGCACTAGGCACAGACTGTGGAAAAGCACTGTCATTGAGAGGGGTTGCCAACCTTTAAAAATTAACGAGTTTTCGAAATACCACCAAATATTTTTTCACCAAATCTTGATGATACTTGGTGGTAATGATCAGGACACAAATCCCACTTGGCTCACCAAATTCTGTTTATCTACGTTGAAGCTTTCATCTACGGTAGCAGTTTTTATATTTAGGTTTCACTCTGTTCTCTCCTATATAGATAGATGAATTTGGAACACTAAATCAAACATCTTTTGTAGTAGCTCTTTGAAACTTGACAAAATAAAGGAGTTCTCAGTTTTGTCTCTATGGTTTGTTTCCTCTTCATGTAGCCCTAGGCACAGACTGTGGAAAAGCACGTTCATTGAGAGGGGTTACCAAGGTTCTAAGAAATAACGAGTTTCCGAAATACCAGCAAACATTTTTTCACAAAATCTTTATGATACGTGGTGGTAATGACAAGTACACAAATCCCACTTGGCTCATCAAATTTTGTTGTTGTAGTTTGAAGCGTTCCTTTACAGTAGTAGTTTTTATTTTTAGGTTTCACTCTGTTCTCTCCTATATAGATAGATGAATTTGGAACTCAAAATCCAACATGGTTTGCAGTAGCTCTTTGAAACTTGACAAAATGAAGGAGTTCTCAGTTTTGTCTCTATGGTTTGTTTCCTCTTCAAGTAGCCCTATGCACAGACTGTGGAAAAGCACTTTCATTGAGAGGGGTTGCCAAGCTTCTAAGAAATAACGAGTTTCCGAAATACCAGCAAATATTTTTTGATCCAATCTTGATGATACGTGGTGGAAATGATTAGTACACAAATCCCACTTGGCTCACCAAATTTTGTTCTTCTTGGTTGAAGCGTTCGTCTACAGCAGCAGTTTATATATTTAGGTTTCCCTCTGTTCTCTCCTATATAGATAGATGAATTAGGAACTCTAAATCCAACATGGTTTGTAGCAGCTCTTTGAAACTTGACAAAAAAGGAGTTCTCAGTTTTGTCTCTATGGTTTGTTTCCTCTTCAATAGCCCTAAGCAGATACTGGGAAAAAGCACTTTCATTGAAAGGGGTTGCCAAGCTTCCAAGAAATTAGGAGTTTCCGAAATACCAGCAAATATTTTTTCACCCAATCTTGATGATACGTGGTGGTAATGACAAGTACACAAATCCTACTGGCTCACCAAACTTTGTTCTTCTAGGTTGAAGCGTTCCTTTACAGTAGCAGTTTTTATTTGTAGGTTTCACTCTGTTCTCTCTTATATAGATAGATGAATTTGGAAATATAAATCCAACATGGTTTGTAGTAGCTCTTTGAAACTTGACAAAATAAAGGAGTTCTCCGTTTTGTCTCTATGGTTTGGTTCCTCTTCAAGTAGCCCAAGCACAGACTGTGGAAAAGCACTTTCGTTGAGATTCGTTGCCAGGCATCTAAGAAATAACGAGTTTCCGAAACACCAGCAAATATTTCTTCACCCAATCTTGATGATACTTGGTGCTAATGATCAGTACAAAAATCCCACTTGGCTCACCTAATTTTGTTCGTCTAGGTTGAAGCGTTCGTGTTCAGTAGCAGTTTTTATATTTAGTTTCCTCTCTGTTCTCTTCTATATAGATAGATGAATTAGGAACTCTAAATCCAACATGGTTTGTAGTAGCTCTTTGAAACTTGACAAAAAAAGGAGTTCTCAGTTTTGTCTCTATGGTTTGTTTCCTCTTCAAGTAGCCGTCAGCACAGACTATGGAAAAGCACTTTCATTGAGAGGGGTTGCGAAGCTTCTAATAAATAAAGAGTTTCCGAAATACCAGCAAATATTTTTTGAGCCAATCTTGATGATACTGGGTGGTAAAGATCAGTACACAAATCCGACTTGGCTCACCAAATTTTGATTTTCTAGGTTGAAGTGTTCATCTACAGTAGCAGTTTTTATATTTAGGTTCCACTCTGTACTCTTCTATATATATAGATGAATTTGGAACTCTAAATCCAACATGGTTTGTAGTAGCTCTTTGAAACTTGAAAAAATAAAGGAGTTCTCAGTTTTGCTCTATGGTTTGGTTCCTCTTCAAGTAGCATTAGGCACAGACTGTGGAAAAGCAGTTTCATTGAAAGGGGTTGCCAAGCTTCCAAAAAATAACGAGTTTCCAAAATACCAGCAAATATTTTTTCACCCAATCTTGATGATACTTGGTGGTAATGATCAGTACACAAATCCCACTTGGCTCGCCAATTTTGTATTTCTAGTTTAAAGCATTCGTCTACAATAGCAGTTTTTATATTTAGGTTTCACTCTGTTCTCTCCTATATAGATAGATGAATTTGGAACTCTAATGACAAAAAAAAGGAGTTCTCAGATTTGACTCTATGGTTTGTTTCCTCTTCAAGTAGCCCTAAGCAGAGACAGTGCAATAGCACTTTCATTGAAAGGGGTTGCCAAGCTTCCAAGAAATTACGAGTTTCCGAAATACCAGCAAATATTTTTTGACACAGTCTTGATGATACGTGGTGGTAATGACAAGTACACAAATCCAAATTGCCTCACCAAATTTATGTTCTTCTAGGTTGAAGCGTTCCTTTACAGTAGCAGTTTTTATTTTTAGGTTTCACTCTGTTCTCTCCTATATAGATAGATGAATTTGGAACACTAAATCCAACATGGTTTGTAGTAGCTCTTTGAAACTTGACAAAATAATGGAGTTCTCAGTTTTGTCTCTATGGTTTGGTTCCTCTTCAAGTAGCCCTAGGCACAGAGTGTGGAAAAGCACTGTCCTTGAGAGGGGTTGCCAAGCTTTTAAGAATTAACGGGTTTCCGAAATAGCAGCAAATATTTTTTCACCAAATATTGATGATACTTGGTGGTAATGATCAGTACACAAATCCCACTTGGCTCACCAAATTTTGTTCTTCTAGGTTGAAGCGTTCGATACAATAGCAGTTTTTATATTTAGGTTTCACTCTGTTCTCTCCTATATAGATAGATGAATTTGGAACTCTATATCCAACAGGGTTTGCAGTAGCTCTTTGAAACTTGACAAAATAAAGCAGTTCTCAGTTTTGTCTCTATTGTTTGTTTTGTCTTCAAGTAGCCCTAGGCACAGACTGTTGAAAAGCACTTTCATTGAGAGGGGTTGCCAAACTTGTAAGAAATATCAAGTTTCCGAAATACCAGCAAACATTTTTTCACCCAATCTTGATGATACGTGGAGGAAATGACAAGTACACAAATCCCACTTGGCTCACCAAATTTTGTTTTTGTAGTTGGAAGCGTTCTTTACAGTAGCATTTTTTATTTTTAGGTTTCACTCTGTTCTCTCCTATATAGATAGATGAATTTGGAACACTAAATCCAACATGGTTTGTAGTAGCTCTTTGAAACTTGACAAAATAAAGGACTTCTCAGTTTTGTCTCTATGGTTTGTTTACTCTTGAAGTAGCCCTAGGCACAGACTGTGGAAATGCACTTTTATTCAGTGGGGTTGCCAAGCTTCTAAGAAATAAAGAGTTTCCAAAATACCAGCAAATATTTTTGACCCAATCTTGATGATACGTGGTGGTAATCATCAGTACACAAATCCCACTTGGCTCACCAAATTTTGTTCTTCTTGGTTGAAGCGTTCGTCTACAGTAGCAGTTTTTATATTTAGGTTTCCCTCTGTTCTCTCCTATATAGATAGATGAATTAGGAACTCTAAATCCAACATGGTTTGTAGTAGCTCTTTGAAACTTGACAAAAAAAGGAGTTCTCAGTTTTGTCTCTATGGTTTGTTTCCTCTTCAAGTAGCCCTAAGCAGAGACTGCGGAAAAGCACATTCATTGAAAGGGGTTGCCAAGCTTTAAAGAATTAATGAGTTTCCGAAATACCAGCAAATATTTTTTCACCAAATATTGCTTATACTTGGTGGTAATGATCAGTACACAAATCCCACTTGGCTCACCAAATTTTGTTCTTCTAGGTTGAAGCGTTCGATACAATAGCAGTTTTTATATTTAGGTTTCACTCTGTTTTCTCCTATATAGATAGATGAATTTGGAACTCTAAATCCAACAGGGTTTGCAGTAGCTCTTTGAAACTTGACAAAATAAAGCAGTTCTCAGTTTCGTCTATATGGTTTGTTTCCTCTTCAAGTAGCCCTAGGCACAGACTGTGGAAAAGCACTTTCATTGAGAGGGGTTGCCAAGCTTCTAAGAAATAACGAGTTTCCGAAATACCAGCAAATATTTTTTCACCCAATCGTGATGATACTTGGTGGTAATGATCAGTACACAAATCCCACTTGGCTCATCAAATTTTGTTCTTCTAGTTTGAAGCGTTCGTCTACAGTAGCAGTTTTTATATTTAGGTTTCCCACTGTTCACTCCTATATAGATAGATGAATTTGGAACTCTAAATCCAAAATGGTTTGTAGTAGCTCTTTGAAACTTGACAAAATAAAGGACTTCTCAGTTTTGTCTCTATGGTTTGTTTCCTCTTGAAGTAGCCCTAGGCACAGTCTGAGGAAAAGCACTTTCATTGAGAGGGGTTGCCAAGCTTCCAAGAAATAGCGAGTTTCCGAAATACCAGCAAATATTTTTTCACCCAATCTTGATGATACATGGTGGTAATGATAAGTGCACGAATCCCACTTGGCTCACCAAATTTTGTTGTTCTAGGTTGAAGCGTTCCTTTACAGTAGTCGTTTTTATTTTTAGGTTTCACTCTGTTCTCTCCTATATAGATAGATGAATTTGGAACTCTAAATTTAACATGGTTTGTAGTAGCTCTTTGAAACTTGAAAAAATAAAGGTGTTCTCAGTTTTGTCTTTATGGATTGTTTCCTCTTCAATTAGCCCTAGGCACAGACTGTGGAAAAGCACTTTCCTTGAGAGGGGTTGCAAAGCTTTTAAGAAATAACGAGTTTCCGAAATACCAGCAAATATTTTTTCACCCAATCTTGATGATACTTGGTGGTAATGATCAGTACACAAATCCCATTTGGCTCACCAAATTTTGTTCTTCTAGGTTGAAGCGTTCGTCTACAGTAGCAGTTTTTATATTTAGGTTTCCCTCTGTTCTCTTCTATATAGATAGATGAATTTGGAACACTAAATCCAACGTGGTTTGTAGTAGCTCTTTGAAACTTGACAAAATAAAGGAGTTCTCAATTTTGTCTCTATGGTTGGTTTCCTCTTCAAGTAGCAATAGGCACAGACTGTGGAAAAGCACTTTCATTGAGAGGGGTTGCCAGGCTTCTAAGAAATAACGATTTTCCGAAATACCAGCAATATTTTTTCACCCAATCTTGATGATACGTGGTGGTAATGACAAGTACACGAATCCAACTTGGCTCACCAAATTTTGTTGTTCTAGGTTGAAGCGTTTCTTTACAGTAGCATTTTTATTTTTAGGTTTCACTCTGTTCTCCCCTATATAGATAGATGAATTTGGAACTCTAAATTTAACATGGTTTGTATTAGCTCTTTGAAACTTGAAAAAATAAAGGAGTTCTCAGTTTTTTCTCTATGGTTTGTTTCCTCTTCAAGTAGCCATAGGCAGACTGTGGAAAAGCACTTACCTTGAGAGGGGTTGTCAAGCATTTAAGAATTAACGAGTTTCCGAAAAACCAGCAAATATTTCTTCACCAAATCTTGATGATACTTGGTGGTATGATCAGTACACAAATCCCACTTGGCTCACCAAATTTTGTTCTTCTAGGTTGAAGCGTTTGATACAATAACAGTTTTTATATTTAGGTTTCACTCTGTTCTCTCCTATATAGATAGATGAATTTGGAACTCTTAATCCAACAGGGTTTGCAGTAGCTCTTTGAAACTTGACAAAATAAAGCAGTTCTCAGTTTTGTCTCTATGGTGTGTTTTCTCTTCAAGTAGCCCTAGGCACAGACTGTGGAAAAGCACTTTCATTGAGAGGGGTTGCCAAGCTTCTAAGAAATAACGAGTTTCCGAAATACCAGCAAACATTTTTTTCAAACAATCTTGATGATACGTGGTGGTAATGACAAGTACACAAATCCCAATTGGCTCTAAAATTTTTGTTCTTCTAGGTTGAAGCGTTCCTTTACAGTAGCAGTTCTTATTTTCAGGTTTCACTCTGTTCTCTCCTATATAGAGAGATGAATTTGGAACACTAAATCCAACATGGTTTGTAGTAGCTCTTTGAAACTTGACAAAATAAAGGAGTTCTCAGTTTTGTCTCTATGGTTTGTTTCCTCTTCAGGTAGCCCTAGGCACAGACTGTGGAAAAGCACTTTCATTGAGAGAAGTTGCCGAGCTTCTGAGAAATAACGAGTTTCCGAAATACCAGCAAATATTTTTTCACCCAATCTTGATGATACTTGGTGCTAATGATCCGTGCACAAATCCCACTTGGCTCACCTAATTTTGTTCTTCTAGGTTGAAGCGTTCCTCTACAGTAGCACTTTTTATATTTAGGTTCCACTCTGTTCTCTTCTATAAAGATAGATGAATTAGGAACTCTAAATCCAACATGGTTTGTGGTAGCTCTATGAAACTTGACAAAAAAAGGAGTTCTCAGTTTTGTCTCTATGGTTTGTTTCCTCTTCAAGTAGCCCTAGGCAAAGACTTTGGAAAAGCACTTTCATTGAGAGGGGTTGGCAAGCTTCTAAGAAATAACGAGTTTCCGAAATACCAGAAAATATTATTTGACCCAATCTTGATGATACGTGGTGGTAATGATCAGTACACAAATTTCACTTGGCTCACCAAATTTTGTTCTTCTTGGTTGAAGCGTTCGTCTACAGTAGCAGTTTTTATATTTAGGTTTCCCTCTGTTCTCTCCTATATAGATAGATGAATTAGGAACTCTAAATCCAACATGGTTTGTAGTAGCTCTTTGAAACTTGACAAAAAAAGGAGTTCTCAGTTTTGTCTCTATGGTTTGTTTAATCTTCAAGTAGCCCTAAGCAGAGACTGGGGAAAAGCACTTTCATTGAAAGGGGTTGCCAAGCTTCCAAGAAATTAGGAGTTTCCGAAATACCAGCAAATATTTTTTCACCCAATCTTGATGATACGTGGTGGTAATGACAAGTAGTCAAATCCCACTTGGCTCAACAAATTTTGTTCTTCTAGGTTGAAAAAATCCTTTACAGGAGCGGTTTTTATTTTTTAGGTATCACTCTGTTCTCTCCTATATAGTTAGATGAATTTGGAACCCTAAATCCAACATGGTTTGCAGTAGCTCTTTGAAACTTGACTAAATAAAGCACTTCTCAGTTTTGTCTCAATGTTTTGTTTCCCCTTCAAGTAGGCCTAGGCACAGACTGTGGAAAGGCACTTTCATTGAGAGGGTTGAAAGCTTCTAAGAAATAAAGAGTTTCCGAAATACCAGCAAATATTTTTTCACCCAATCTTGATGATACATGGTGATAATGACAATTACACAAATCCCACTTGGCTCACCAAATTTTGTTCTTCTAGGTTGAAGCGTTCGTCTACAGTAGCAGTTTTTATATTTAGGTTTCCATCTGTTCTCTCCTATATAGATAGATGAATTAGGAACTCTAAATCCAACATGGTTTGTAGTAGCTCTTTGAAACTTGACAAAAAAAGGAGTTGTCTCTTTTGTCTCTATGGTTTGTTTCCTCTTCAAGTAGCCCTAAGCACAGACTGGGGAAAAGCACTTTCATTGAAAGGGGTTGCCAAGCTTCCAAGAAATTAGGAGTTTCCGAAATACCAGCAAATATTTTTTCACCCAATTTTGATGATACGTGGTGGTAATGACAAGTACACATATCCCACTTGGCTAAACAAATTTTGTTCTTCTAGGTTGAAACGTTCCTTTACAGGAGCGGTTTTTATTTTTAGGTATCACTCTGTTCTCTCCTATATAGTTAGATGAATTTGGAACTCTAAAATCAACATGGTTTGCAGTAGCTCTTTGAAACTTGACTAAATAAAGCAGTTCTCAGTTGTGTCAACGGTTTGTTTCCTCTTAAAGTAGCCCTAAGCACAGACTGTAGAAAAGCACTTTCATTGAAAGGGGTTGCCAAGCTTCCAAAAAATAACGATTTTCCGAATTCCAGCAAATATTTTTTCACCCAATCTAGGTGATACTTGGTGGTAATGATCAGTAAACAAATCCCACTTGGCTTGCCAAATTTTGTACTTCTAGGTTAAAGCGTTCGTCTACAATAGCAGTTTTTATATTTAGGTTTCCCGCTGTTCTCTCCTATATAGATAGATGAATTTGGAACTCTAAATCCAACAGGGTTTGCAGTAGCTCTTTGAAACTTGACAAAATAAAGCAGTTCTCAGTTTTGTCTCTATGGTGTGTTTCCTCTTCAAGTAGCCCTAGGCACAGACTGTGGAAAAGCACTTTCATTGAGAGG